>NC_142391.1:45390694-45655694 GCF_059441095.1 Idiotropiscis lumnitzeri | reverse complement strand
TACATTCTATATTCTGATTACTTGTATTTACTCCAGAAATAAAGTTGAGTTCCTAAGGTGTGATTGAAAAGCGATGGAAAGGCTACAGACTAATGTCAGCTCTGTCCAACTTATTTAATCACCTGAAGTGCTAGGGGAAGACAGACTGTGATTAAGACCACACCACCCGATCAATAAAGTCCTTGAACTTGCAAAAGTCAATGCTGGCCACTCATAGTATTATTTAAAATTATGCCTCACAATGCATTTACACAACCCCAGACTGACTACCTCACCTGAGTGATGTTTCCATTGACAAATAGATTGTTTTGACTTTCAAGACTCTCAGCTTTCACGGTAAATTACCAGTTTAATGAAATATCTGACAAGAAAAAAGGACACCAATTAGGGTCCCCTTGCATTATTTTGGCCCTGCTGAACAAATTGGGCCAATTAGAGGTTTGTGGACAATGTTCACTCTAAGCTGCGCGTGTGTGAAATTGTGCGCAAAAATGAAAAAAAAAAAAGAAAAGATAAATAGATAAAAATTAAAAAAATTGAACCAGAGCAGAATTTACAGTTTGCATTTTCATTTCTCCTCAGTTAAAGAAAAATCGAAAATTTTATTCGGCACAAGGTTGATGGAGGAGGAATGAGCAATGCGACCCCCCCCAAAAAAAAAGAAAAAAAAAAGAATTGTATGGTGAGCACAGTTGATGCTAAGATGATAATCAGTGTCACACACGAACATTGTTGTCTGCCGAAGCCACACCCCGACAAGCTGATATGGCGTTTGTCATGCATTTGCATTGCCCACTCGTCACCTCACCAATCCACACTGGCATAACCGACCCAAGAAAGGCGCCTCAATGCTTTGTGAGTGTGTCAATCGTCATGTGTTTCCAATGCACGAGTTCTGGCATCCCGAGCTGCTTTTGATAACATTGCACGAGATGCAAATGCTGGCTGAGTTAAATAGATCATCCAGACTGTATGGTGCCTTTTTCAATAACAACCACTTTTCTTTTTTAATGAATATGCGTTTTCAGTTTTATCAATTTGTTGCTGAGAAATAAATACAAAATGTTCAAAGTCAAAAAGCACCTCCTGGTAATGAGCAGGATGGCAACGCCTCCTTCCACTCTCTCTATGCCTTGGTGGCAGTCAAGTCAGGAACCGATTGTCACGATCCGTCTGTTGTTGTTGCAGCTGAGTGGGCTTTTCCACCGGCGCTCGTTCCCGTTCGCTCGTCACCTGGCCGGGAGAGACGCGCCCACGATCCGCACAGCTGCATCGTATCATCGCCCTTGATTGCGGGCTACTTAAGCCACCAGTCCGCGTCGGATTATTATCCTGCCTTGCTCATGCTCATGATCTACGCACTTATTCCTTGCCCTGATTACTCCGTGTATAGTTATTGCGTATTTGTGTTTTGTACTTTGCTCCAGCTATTCTTCGGCTCGCTTTTTGTTCTCGTTCGTAGTTCGTTCGTGACACAGATAAGACTTTTTTCATTCAAATTCATTGTAATTACGACGATAATAATGTCAAAATAACGGGATCAACCAGCCCCAGAATTTATGTGGACACCTCTATTTAGGCTGCCTTCAACATCTGAAAACATCACAACACAATGAGACATGGCTGACTTAAAAGAGAATGGGGAAATGAGCAGCTCACATGCAATTTCTGTCTTGTCTGTTTTTTCTTAATACGTCACCAAGATACGCAACCACAATGTGTTCCGTAAGGCTTTTCCTGCTGTTAATTGTTCGTACTGTGTTATATACAGTGAACCCTCGCTACTTCGCGGTTCACCTTTCGCGGGTTCAGTGCTTTGCGGGTCTAATAAATATTCGGGGGCATTGTTGTTTCGCCGAGCGGCACGACGGGGGCGCTGGAGCGGTTAGACTGCCGGCGTGCGCCGAAGAAGAGCGTGGGCGAAGAGGAGAGTGGACGAAGAAGAGCACGTTCCCCCGGGCACGATTTGGGGCGACGTTTCGCGCGGTTCGGACCGTACCAGAGCTCCGGCCAGCATGCGTGGCAGTTAAGCCGAAGAGGAACAACTTCCGCCCGGACACTAGCGGGGCGACATTTCGCTCCGTTCGGGACCGTGCGAGAGCTCCGGAGGAGACCGGCCGGCGTGCGTGGCAGTTCAGCCGAAGAGGAACAACTTCCGCCTGGGCATGAGCGGAGCGCGAGGCTGTCAGTTATGAATGAATAAATAAATAAATGAAGAATGCCACCTTTCATTTCACAGGGCACAACGGACGGCGTACCAGCAGGTAAAAGTCGAAGTAATTAAATAAATACAAAAAGAAGTAATTGAATAAATACAAAAATAATGGCTGGGGAATAAAAAAATAATAAGTCTTAATAATAATTTGGTTTTTTTTTGTTATAACATGAATTTCACTCTCTCTCTCTCTCTAGCCGTATATATAAATATATATATGTATATATATATATATTTTTTTTTTGAAGGTACGCCTGTTGCGGTTCGGAGAACCGTGAGTTGGGAAAGTAGGGCCCAAGAGCGATCGGGTGGTGGGAACAGGGTTTATTGAATGAGGAGGCAAGGGAGCAGCACGATCGGGAACCGGGACTGGGGAGCTGGGGGTGGAGCGACGCGGCGGGTCGGGCGCGGCTGCGGGAGCGAGGCGGCAAGCGCTGGAAGAGGGAGGCGGGCTGGCGGAGAAGCAGCGGGAACAGCGCGGAAGAGGCAGATGGGAGATGGGCACGGGAAGCTCGAGTTCGGACGGGCACAGGACGGCTGGAGGGGGGACAAGAAGACACGGAAGTCAGACAGGCGCGAGCATCGACACGATCAGGCGAGCATGCAGCGTGCAGGGACATGAGCCAATACCACGTAAGGTAACGGGATAATCCGGCGTCTGGCTCCTGGCGAGGCTGGGTTTTATCCCGGTGGTGATTGCTGCTGATGAGCGGCAGGTGCGCAGGAGCCGACGCCCTCTCAAGCCGGAGGCGTGCCTGGCTGGAAACTGCCGGAGACCTGCAAACAATAATAACTTCGCCAGGCCCCCCCAAACCCGAACCACCACAGCGCCGCTACCTCGCACTTTTTTTTTTTTAAGCATTTTTGAAGGTGCGCCTTCGCGGATTTTCAGTTTTCGCGGGTGGTCTCGGTCCCCATTAACCGCGATAACTGAGGGTTCACTGTATTATAATTTAGTACATCAATTCATTCCAACATTTTAGTGCTGCATATTCTCATTCGGGTCATGCAGGATTTTTAAATGCCCAACTTTGAAATTTCACTAAAGCACAAATACTTGCCGTGAAGCTAGCTCTCCCACATTGACACTCCCAAAGCGGCCCTAAAAAGCAACGCCCTTAAAAAAATAAATTTAAAAAAAAAACACCTCCATGGGATTTTGATGATGAGGTGTTCATGCAAAATTAAAGCCCACTTACACCACAACGCTGATGGCTGCAAGAGGTGGCGGACCGCGGATGCCTCCAGAGACTTAAAACTTTAGCATAGCAAAATGGCCAAAATCTACAACCACTCGTCACCGAGGTTTGTGTGTGCATTCATGCTCTTGTCCGCTTCAGCCTGTGTAAGTAAAGAAGTGACTGGTTCAGTGATTTAGATTTTATGGAGGTGATCATGATTTTTGCAAATATGCGCTCAGGTTTGATCCAAATTATTGTGCAAAACGCTTTTACATTTTCAGAAGTGGACAAAAATTACAAACCTGCATTTGAATTTTGGTGCCGATCGGTCGTCGACAGAACTGCCTAACCAAGTAATATTGCAAGACTTGTCTCCCTGCTCTGACGTAGAGAGCAAAGACGGAAAAAATAAGCCAAACTACAAAAGCGGGCAGGCCAATTTGTTGTAAACCTCATCCCAATAAAGCCCTTTAATCAGTTATGAGTTTTTTAGGGGGGTGAATTTTAGTTTGATTATGTTGTCATTGACTTGTAACACTGAACGTAAATCAATCAATCAAAAAAAAAATCCATTGGTTATGTAAAATTTTTGTCATTTATTCACTGTCACAATTGAGCGCATAGAACATTAGCATATAGCCTCCTTAAGCTATTGATTTTATAATGAAAGCTCACAAGCAATTGTAATCAAGGAGTATATACAGAGAGTGTCTTTTGTTTAAGTATAGGAGTGCTGAAGAGTTTCCTTTGTCCATGTGATTTACGTATTAAACCTTATTTTAAGAGCATATAAATTACGTTTTACTGAATTGGCAAAAAACATTCAAATCAAAATGAGCAAGTTGTCTAAACTCCCAGCTATCAAAACTTTTTATAGTGTAATGTGTACAAAGTTTAGTGTAATGTCATTGAATGCATTTGTTTATATACTTGGTCTTTGTATCTTTCACACTGGCCATCCAAGCTGGCGTTTTTCCAGTTTGAATTTAGAATTAGAATTAGAAATCCCTTTATTGTCATTGTACTCAAGTGTGCAACGAGATTAGAGGGCTCCCCTCTCCAGTGCAATACAACAATAATACAGACAAATATATAAATTAGATAAATAAATAAGAGAGTGCAATGGAATTTAGTACTGAATAGTGTATATAAAAACACATCACAATGCTGTTCTGCAAGGTAAGGGTGTTCTCGTGTGTGTGTGAGAGTTCAGAATGGAGATGGCTCTCGGAAAGAAACTGTTTCTCAGTCTATTGGTCCTCGATTTGATGCATCTGTAGCGCCTGCCAGAGGGCATCAGGTCGAACAGGTGTGAGTTTGAGTGGGTATTGTCTTTGACGATGTTGAGAGCCCTTCTGAGGCACCGGGCGGTGTAGATGTCCGATAGTGAGGGGAGAGGGCAGCCAATAATCCTTTGCGCTGTTTTGACTGTCCTCTGGAGCCTCACTCTGTCCGCCTCAATGCAGCCGCTGTACCAGGTGGAGACACAGTACGTCAGCAGGCTCTCGATGGACGAGTGGTAGAAGGCTAGCAGCAGCTTCCTGTCCAGGTTGAATTTCCTGAGGACTCTCAGGAAGTGCAGACGCTGGCGGACCTTCTTTACCACTGCTGTGGTGTTGTGAGTCCAAGAAAGGTCGTCGGAGATCTGTACTCCCAGGAACTTGAACGTGTGGACCCTCTCCACACACACGCCTTCGATGCAGAGGGGGGGCGGCACCGTCTTGTTCCTCCTGAAGTCGACGACAATCTCCTTTGTTTTTGCGGTGTTAAGGTGCAGTCTGTTGTCCTTGCACCAAGCTGTCAGTCTCTTTACCTCCTCTCTGTAGGCTGTCTCGTCACCTTCCGAGATCAGACCAACCACTGTCGTGTCGTCAGCAAACTTGACGATGGTGTTGTTGCCGTGGGCCGGGCTGCAGTCGTAGGTGTAGAGGGCGTACAGGAGAGGGCTCAGCACGCATCCTTGAGGGGAACCGGTGCTCAGCATGCGGGTGGAGGACGTGTAGGGGCCGAGCAACACAGTCTGGGGTCTGTTGGTCAGAAAGTCCTTAATCCAGATGCTTGTGAGGGCAGGGAGGCCGAGAATGTCCAGTTTGGCGACGAGGATGTCTGGGATGATCGTGTTGAATGCCGAGCTGTAGTCCACAAAGAGCATCCTTGCATAGCTCTGCTGTCGTTCCAGGTGGCCCAGCACAACATGCAGAGCAGTGTCGATGGCGTCCTCAGTGGATCTGTTAGCCCGGTATGCAAATTGGTAGGGGTCCAGAGTGGGAGGAAGGCAGTCCCTGATGTGCTGGAGAACCAGCCTCTCGAAGCACTTCATGATGACTGGTGTGAGAGCAACAGGACGGTAGTCATTCAGGTGGACGGCTGGTGACTTTTTGGGGACAGGAATAATGGTGGAAGTTTTCAAGCAGGAGGGGATGACTGCTTGAGCCAGGGAGCGGTTGAAGATCCTGCAGAAAACATGTGCCAGTTGGTGGGCACATGCTCTGAGGACCTTGCCTGGTATTCCGTCGGGTCCAGTAGCTTTTCTGGGGTTAACCGCCAGGAGCGCGCGCCTCACATCGTGTTCCTCTACGATGAGTGGGGGGGAGTTGGAGCATGAAGTGCGGGGGTGTGACGGTTGGGGCGAGTCAAAGCGAGCGAAGAAGCAGTTAAGCTCCTCTGCCAGCGATGCACTCGGGTCTACAGAGGTCGTGCTGCCGCCACAGAAGTTGGTGATGCTCCGTAGACCCTGCCACACCTCCCGTGGTCTGTTACTGGCAAGGTGGGCCTCCAGCCTCCCCTTGTAGATCGCCTTGGCTAGCTTGATGCCTTTGCTCAGGTCAGCACGGGCCACCCTGTACTGGGCTTTGTCGCCTGACCTGAAGGCAGCGTCCCGGGCCTTGAGGAGAGCGCGAACCCTGCTGGACATCCAGGGCTTCGCATTTGGGAAGGTCCGTATAGTCCTGTGTAGGGACACAGTTTCCATGCAGAACTTGATGTAGTCCAGTACACAATGTGTGTAGACATCAAGGTCCTGATGATCAAAGAGGTCCCAGTTTGTGTCTTGAAAGCAGTCCTGTAATGCACTCATGGCGTCGTCACGCCAGGTTTTCACAGTCTTTGTGGTGGGCCTGAATCTGCGTCTGAGAGGGGTGTACGCAGGTGCGAGCTGCAAGGACAGGTGGTCTGACTGGCCGAGAGGGGCGAGTGGGAGGGCCCTGTATGCGTGCTTGATGTTCGAGTACACATGGTCGAGAGTGTTGTCTCCCCTCGTTGGGCACTTGACATGCTGGTGAAACTCTGGGAGTACAGTTTTTAAATTGGCCTTATTAAAGTCTCCCACTACTACGTGAACGCCATCAGGGTGGGCCCGCTGATGTTTATTGATGACGCACGCGAGTAGCGAGAGCGCCGTGCTAGTGCTAGCGTCGGGAGGGATGTAAACAGCTGTGACAATCACGACCGTTAGCTCCCTCGGGAGAAAATAAGGCCGGCATTTAACGGACATGAACTCGATGTCGGGGGAAGAGTGCTTCTCGACGATCGTGCTATCGCTGTATTTGCTGTAAGATACAGATGCAGGATGGGGTGCTTGAAGCTGTTCTGGTGGAGGTGGAACTCACCAGCCACGAACAGGGTGTGAAGTTAAATATTTGAGAGCTGTTGTCATTGACACTATGTACTGTGTTGAAAATGTTGTTGCTGACATGTTCATGGCATCCCATATCTAATTATCTGAAATGTGCTTTCGATCTTTGAGTCATGAAGTGCATGCATTCCTGGAAGTAAACTGCTTCAGTGGCTCCTGTGTGAAACGGCTAGTACTGTGAATCAATCCTGGCTCAACTGTTCCAATTTACCAGGAATGCACTAGGATATTCAGAAGAATAAGCTTTCTGACAAGCCTGCCTCGCTTGCCGTGGCAACTTGCTGGGGTCTTTAATAGAGTGAATAACTACACCATGGTGGTGGCGGGTATGTATAACAAACAATAATCCCACTATTGAAATATTTGTTAGGAAATATCTATCACCGGGCAATGGCTCACTCGTCAAGTGCAAGCTGGGTACCTGATAAAGACAACAATTGAGAAAGACGAGCATGCTGTTTATTCACACTCAGACAGAATCGAAGTGGCCTCCCCACCCACCACAAGTCGCCACAGCTGTGATGACTGAGAAGGAAGGAGCCCTGAGCAGAGGAAGTTTGGGGACAAGAGCTGTCCCTTAGCTGACTGAGAGCCTGTTAAAACAGATACCTTTTCGTCTTTGTGGGCAAAGGAAAGCTGAGAACACATTGTACAGTTCTTGGCAGCTTGGATGTGAATTAGGAGTAGTAGTGAATGTTTTCATTGTAAAAAAATGGTAAAACAAAACCCATATTGAATATCAACAACATAATGAATCCATAAAAGTAAGTATTATTATTACATGCAACATGTTCTGTATTTTGGACTAAATCCAAGGCCCATTATGCCACTGTACTCTGCACTCACATTATCATTTGAATACATGTGAAAATACAATGATACATATGAATACAATAATACAATGATGCTATACAATGTTAGATGAGATAATGTGAGAGTCAATCAAATGAAGTGCTGCAGGAAGATGTCTTCAGTGGAGCGGGTCTACATCCAGGACCGTAATCTCCATGGCAGCACCTCCAAGGATGAGCCTTCGATCTTGTACCAATCAGTTGGTGTAAAATCAGAACAGCCACTTCCAAGTGAATCACCATCACCTAATTCCCAAGCCGAGGAATTGGGAACAGAAAAAGAAAAAAAAGAACAGAGGTAGTAAACAGGCCAACAAGTAGTTCAACGAAGTGCTGAAATAAAATTGGAAATGTAATGGTTGATTCATGGCTCCTGTTGTAAATTTAGCTGTCAGATTTCCCATGTCGCATTTTAATGTTCTCCCTGTTCTTGTGTATGTTTTCACTCTCCCACGTTCCCCAAAACATGTGTCTTTGGTTAATTAAATGTTCTAAATTGCCCTGTCCATTTGAATGTGAGTGAAACTCGTTTCTTTGTTTGTTTACATGGTCCCTGCGATTGACTGGTATCCAGTCCACAGTGTGCACCACCTCTTGCTCGAAGTCAGTTGAGATTATGCTCCACCACGTACCATTTTTGTCTAATTTGATTCAAAGAAAATTATAATTTTACTTTTTCTAATTGAACAATCTTGTTTCATGCTGCCTTGCTGTTTTGTTTCTGCAAATATGTCCTGTGCTCAAGCATGCTTATGTCCTAATTTTGAATCACGACAAGAGATAAATACACACATTTCATGGCAGTAAAATGAAAATGTATGGTAAAAATCAAATAATAATAATAATGACCTAAATTATGCCGCAGCTTTGTTGATAAAACCTATTTGCGGAGCAAATGGTGGTGGCCCACTGAAATAAACTTGAAGATAAAAGTGCATATCAGTAAAAACAAACACAATGTTGCGCTCATGTGAGTTTTACAATTTACTAGTGCCCAAATTATCCCAACTAACTCATTAAACACATTACTTACACACTTGTCGTAATACAGATGTGGACAAAATTGTTTGCACCCCTGTGTGACCTAAAGGAAAGTAAGCGTAATAAAAATAAATAAATAAATTAATTAATTAAATAAAAATTAATTATAACAGTCCATTTACACATTTGCTTTTGAATTATGGTTTAACCAGATTATTAAAATAACAAACAACCATTTACAATACAATACAGCTTCATTTATATAGTTCATTTTACAACATCTGAGCTGTTACAAAGTACTTTACATACATACATCTATCCATTATTCGTACAGCTTCTCCTCACTAGAGTCGTGGGGGGTGCTGGAGCCTATCCCAGCTGTCTTCAGGCAGTAGGCGGGATACAGCCGGAACTGGTTGCCAGCCAATCACAGGGCACGCATAGACAAACAACCATCCTCGCTCACACTCATACCTAAGGGCAATTTAGATCAACATGCCATGCATGTTTTTAGAACGTGGGAGGAAACCGGAGTACCCGGAGAAAACCAAGAAGGTGTGTCATCTACTTCCACAGATGGTCAAGAGGATTTGGCTCAAGACTCATAGAAGGCCACTTGAAAACTCCAATGATTTCTTCTAATCTATTCTTGGGTGTTTTTAGCTGTGTTTCAGGTCATTATCCTGTTGCCAGACCCATGACAGCACATTTCTCTCTAGAACACCATTTATAGCTTAAGATTTCATTGTACCATGTACAGGTTCAGGACACCCTGTGCCAGATGAAGTAAAGTAGACCCAGAACGTAACAGAGAATCGGGAATACTCAGATCAAGGCTTAATGACACAGATACTGATCATCCATGAGAGAGTTTGGCTGATACCAATTTAGATAAAGCAAAGGCGGCATGGCGGAGACTGGTTAGCACGTCCGGCTCACAGTATAGAGGTGCAGGGTGCTCCGGCCTTCCTGTGTGGAGTTTGCATGTTCTCCCCTGCCTGCGTTGGTATTCTCCGGGTACTCTGGTTTCCTCCCACGTTCTAAAAACATGCATGGCATGTTGATCTAAATTGTCCCTAGGTATGAGTATGAGCGCGGATGGTTGTTTGTCTTTTTGTTACCTGCGATTGGCTGGCAACCAGTTCAGCGTGTACCTTGGCAACTGCCCAAAGATAGCTGGGATAGGCTCCAACTCCTCCACGACCATTGTGAGGAGAAGTGGTACAGATAATGGATGTATGGATAGATGAATAAGAGATTGTCTAAATTTTGATGCAGCAGAAATATTTATGGACACTTTGATTGGTTTCACACCTGAGCTACTGTGTCACCTCATGGTCACAGGCAGGTACACAGTTGATGGAACCCTGAGAGAGACTTAATAATCGTGCCATAAAGATATTGTGGAAAAGGCAAATAATATCACATCGTCATGTTTTCGAAGATCTGAATGTGTTACATTTCAACAACTATATTACTGAAGGATTTGGTTCTTTGCTTTCTTTCTGTCTTTGTTGGTTCCTTCTTATTGTCACATCTAACAGTTGTGTGTTTGAAGTCTTAGTAAAGATAAAGATAAAGATGTCCTTTATTAGTCCCACAATGGGGAAATTTGAGGTGTTATAGCAGCAAAGATATAGATCACACAGAGTCGGCGGCGTAATGTAGCCGTTAATGTATAACATTAGCAGCAGACATTCATAAAAAGCATGCAAATATACACAGTATAAACGTATCTAAGTGTAAGGAAACACTCCTAATGCCTGTCCATTATACAGAGGGGGAAACACTGTAATGATAAAAACTACTGAATGATTGAAAATACTGCAATGATAAAAATATTGCAATGATAAAAGTACTGTAATGATAAGAGTACTGAAATGATAGAAAAGTACTGCAATGATAAAAGTACTGTAGTGGTAAAAAGTACTGCAATGATAAAAGTCCTGGTGGGAATGGTGTTCTCCATGCAGAAGTTAATATAGTCTGTAATTGTGTCTGTTAGACCATTAATGTCCTCACCGTGAGCTTCGGTGAATACCTCCCACACAGTTGTGTTGAAACAGTCCTTTAAGGCCTCCTCGACTTCTCCGGACCATCGCTGAACTGTGCATGTCACAGCTGGCTGCCTGCGGACCAGAGGTTTGTACACAGGCAGGAGAGCAACCAAGTTGTGGTCAGCTTTGCCCAGAGGGGGGAGGGGCAGTGATGTGTACGCCTCCTTGGTGTTGGCATAGAAAAGGTCCAATATTTTATTGTCTCTGGTGTGGCAGGTTACATATTGTGTCCAGTGTCCTGTCCGCGCGTAGTATTTGGAAGCCGTCCAAATCCACGACGGCGTCCGGCGTTAGCTCTGTTAGCCACGACTCCGTGAACACCAGAAAGCTAGCCTCCCGGACAATCCTCTCGTGCCGGGTTAGCGCTGTTAGCTCGTCCATTTTGTTGGGGAGGGATCTAACATTCTCCATAATAACGGACGGGAGGACGGGGTGGTATCGTCTCCTCCTTGCCTGGCGTTTAGCCCCCGCACGACATCCCCGTCCCATCCTCTTCCTCCTCAGCTCGCGGGTGATATCGGGTCTCCGGAGTGCTAACAGCTGATCTTTTGAGTACACGATCGATCCGTAGCTCCGAGTTTCGTCTCTGGACAGTAAAACCACCGCAAGTTGTATGTCCATTGCTGAGATAAGGTAAAATAAAATAAAACAGGGTAAAGGGAAAAAACACACGAAAAAGGCTCAATAGTGAGCCACGCTGTTGTAAACAGGCAGCCACTCGCGCGGTGCCGGAACCGGCAAAAAAAACAAAAGTCCAAGTTAAGCTGTTTTTGTCACGATCCGTCTGTTGTGGTTGCAGCAAGTGGGCGTGGTCCGACGGCGCCCGTTCCTGGAATCGGCCACGAGCGGGACGTGCTCACAAGCCACACAGCTGCGCCTGATCAAGACATTGATTGCGGACTATTTAAGCCACCGACGCGGTCAGACCCGCGTCGGATTATTATCCAGCGTTGCTCATGTTACTGCTTTTGCTCATGCTCATAGTTTTTGTTCTTGTCGCGATTGATTCCGTGTGTTGCTCGTGTGTACTTTTGTGTTTATTGTTTGACGCTTCTAGCTACGTTTCGGCTCGCCTTTTGTTATCGTCGTATTTGGATTTGTCTTCACCCTTTTTGTGGTAAGCAATTATTCGTTTTTCGGTTCCTTGCCTTGCAAGCGCTTTTTGTTATTTTGTGATTTATTTCCTGGTGTGACTGTGTCCTCCAGCGTTTTTCGTTCCGTCTATCCCGGCGGTTGTAATCATAGAAACCTATTAGTATACGAAATTGATAAGAGAATACTCCCTAGTGATTATTGTAACCTGCTTGACGGTCTAAATAAATACCTTGCTAAACACCACCTCCTGTGTCAGCGCTTAAGAATTCACACTTCACCGCTTTCCAGCTCCGGCTGGGAAGCGGTCCTGACAGTTTCCTCAAGCAGGTTTCGTCCACCTGAGCTCATTCAACCTATCCATTGTTACCCACCCATTTCCACTTATACACGTGTCTCTTCCAGGTGTTACTCGTTGTCTCATCAGCTTGTAGGTTCTTGTTTTCTTTCAGTCTTTGTTTTCATTGTCTTTGTCAGCTCTAACTGTTGTTTGTTTGCTCACTTAATCCAAGTCAAGATATTTTCTTCGTGTTTGTTTAGTTACTTTGACTCTTGGTGTTTTGGACTTGTTTATTTAGTGTTTTTGAATTTCAACTATGTTTGTCTTTTTTCCTTTAGGCCTGAGCACCACCTGGTGCCCCTCTGTAGTGGGCGGCGGGTGGGGGGCCATTGTCCTGGTCCTTGCATGCTTTGTTCCTTTATTTTGTCATTTAGGCCTGATGTTTACATTATGTAGAATCAGAAATCAGAGAATCAGAATCAGAAATCCCTTTATTGTCATTGTACTCAAGTGTGCAACGAGATTAGAGAGCTCCCCTCTCCAGTGCAATACAACAATAATCCAGTTAAGTATATAAATAGATAAATAAGAGAGTAGTTGGTGCAATGGAAAATAATACTGAATAGGATATATAAAAACACATCACGTTGCTGTTCTGCAAGGTAAGGGTGGTCGTATGCGTGTGTGAGAGTTTAGAATGGAGATGGCTCTTGGAAAGAAAATGTTTCTCAGTCTATTGGTCCTTGATTTGATGCACCTGTAGCGCCTGCCAGAGGGCATCAGGTCGAACAGGTGTGAATTTGGGTGGGTATTGTCTTTGACGATATTGAGAGCCCTGCTGAGGCACCGGGCGGTGTAGATGTCCGACAGTGAGGGGAGAGGGCAGCCAATAATCCTTTGCGCTGTTTTGACCATCCTCTGGAGCCTCACTCTGTCCGCCTCAGTGCAGCCGCTGTACCAGGTGGAGACACAGTACGTCAGCAGGCTCTCGATGGACGAGTGGTAGAAGGCCAGCAGCAGCTTCCTGTCCAGGTTGAATTTCCTGAGGACTCTCAGGAAGTGCAAACGCTGGTGGACCTTCTTTACCACTGCTGTGGTTTTGTGTGTCCAAGAAAGGTCATCGGAGATCTGTACTCCCAGGAACTTGAACGTGTGGACGCTCTCCACACACACGCCTTTGATGCAGAGGGGGGGCCACCATCTTGTTCCTTCTGAAGTCGATGACGATCTCCTTTGTTTTTTCAATGTTGAGTTGCAGTCTGTTGTCCTCGCACCAAGCTGTCAGTCTCTATACCTCCTCTCTGTAGGCTGTTTCGTCACCTCCCGAGATCAGACCGACCACTGTCGTGTCGTCAGCAAACTTGACGATGGTGTTGTTACCGTGGGCCGGGCTGCAGTCGTAGGTGTAGAGGGCGTATAGGAGAGGGCTCAGCACGCATCCTTGAGGGGAACCGGTGCTCAGGGGCCGAGCAACACAGTCTGGGGTCTGTTGGTCAGAAAGTCCTTAATCCAGATGCGTGTGGGGGCAGGGAGGCCGAGAATGTCCAGTTTGGCGACGAGGATGTCCGGGATGATTGTGTTGAATGCCGAGCTGTAGTCCACAAAGAGCCTCCTTGCATAGCTATGCTGTTGTTCCAGGTGGCCCAGCACAACATGCAGAGCAGTGTCAATGGCGTCCTCAGTGGATCTGTTAGCCCGGTATGCAAACTGGTAGGGGTCCAGAGTGGGAGGAAGACAGTCCCTGATGTGCTGGAGAACCAGTCTCTCGAAGCACTCATGAAGACTGGCGTGAGAGCAACAGGACGGTAGTCATTCAGGAGGACTGCGGGTGACTTTTTGGGGACAGGAATAATGGTGGAAGTTTTCAAGCAGGAGGGGATGACTGCTTGAGCCAGGGAGCGGTTGAAGACCCTGCAGAAAACATGTGACAGTTGGTGGGCACATGCTCTGAGGACCTTGCCTGGTATTCCGTCGGGTCCAGTAGCTTTCCTGGGGTTGATAGCCAGGAGCGCGCGCCTCACATCGTGTTCCTCTACGGTGAGTGGGGAGGAGTTGAGGGATGAAGTGCGGGGGTGTGACGGTTGGGGCGAGTCAAAGCGAGCGAAGGAGCAGTTAAGCTCCTCTGCCAGCGATGCACTCGGGTCTACAGAGGTCGTGCTGCTGCCTAAGAAGTTGGTGATGCTCCGTAGACCCTGCCACACCTCCCGTGGTCTGTTGCTGGCAAGGTGGGACTCCAGCCTCCTCTTGTAGTCTGCCTTGGCTAGCTTGATGCCTTTGCTCAGGTCAGCACGAGCCACCCTGTACTGGGCTTTGTCGCCGGACCTGTCAGCGTCACGGGCCTTGAGGAAAGAGCGGACATCCAGGGCTTCGCATTTGGGAAGGTCCGTATGGTCCTGTTCAGGGACACAGTTTCCATGCAGAACTTGATGTAGTCCAGTACACAATGCGTGTAAACATCAAGGTCCTGATGATCAAAGAGGTCCCAGTTGGTGTCTTGAAAGCAGTCCTGTAATTCACTCATGGCGTCATCACGCCAGGTTTTCACAGTCTTTGTGGTGGGCCTGAATCTGCGCCTGAGAGGGGTGTACGCAGGTGCGAGCTGCAAGGACAAGTGCTCTGACTGGCCGAGGGGGGCGAGTGGGAGGGCCCTGTATGCGTGCTTGATGTTCGAGTACACATGGTCGAGAGTGTTGTCTCCCCTCGTTGGGCACTTGACATGCTGGTGGAACTCTGGGAGTACAGTCTTTAAATTGGCCTTATTAAAGTCCCCCGCTACTATGTGAACGCCATCAGGGTGGGCCCGCTGATGTTTATTGATGACGCACCCGAGTAGCGAGAGTGCCGTGCTAGTGTTAGCGTCGGGAGGGATGTAAACAGCTGTGACGAGCACTACCGTTAGCTCCCTCGGGAGAAAATAAGGCCGGCATTTAACCGACATGTCCTCGATGTCGGGGGAAGAGTGCTTCTCAACAATCGTGCTATCGCCGCACCAGTTCTGCACGTAAACACAGAGCCCCCCGCCTCTGCTCTTACCGGTGTTCCTCGTCCGATCCGCGCGATGTAGCGAGTGCCCAGCTAGCTGGATGCTAGTGTCGGGGACGTTGCCGTGCAGCCAGGATTCCGTGATGACGATCACACTGCTGTCTCGAACATAGCGGTTTCCCAGGATTTGCAATCCCAGATCGTCGATTTTATGGACCACGGATCTGGCGTTGGTGAGGTAGAGACTCGGCAGTGGTTGCCTGTGGGGCTGCCGTCGTAGCCGTAGCAAGACACCAGATCTGCAGCCCCGCTTCTGCTTCCTCTCTCTCCTGCGCCGCCTCCCGGTACCGATGACAAGCCACGGTGAGCCGGGCGGCCTCGCCAGTTCGTCAGGAATTTTGCGATCATAGCAAAATTCCTCTGTGATGGTTATTTCGCATCGATATCCTATGTCCACAATGTCCTGGCGGGTATTTTGATGCTGTGCCTCAGTTGGTGCCAATAAGACCAAGCAAACCCAAATAAAAAGCAATAAGGAGCACTGGGAGGGAGAGTCGTTAGCCGCTGCGTCTATGCGCGCGGCCATCTTGGGGAAAAAAAAAAAACTAAGTTACTCAGTGACACGTAGTCCGTACGTCAAGCTTTCTTTGAATGAGAATATCAGCTTTCTGACACATCTTCTGAATCCAGCCCTGTTCTCTGGAGTTACTTTGTATTTTCGTAGATAAAGACTTTTTTTTTCAACCTCCGTGTCATATCTGTCCCTGGCTCTAAATTCTGCTCCTCATGAGACAAAAATGTCAACAAACAGCTTAAGGGAAATTTAATAAAGGCAGTCAACGCAGAATACCGTCTTTGACATTATCCAAAAAAATAACATTAATCCTACCTAAAAAAACTCTAATCCTGTTCAAACAGAAAAAGTAGAACAAATCTGTGTATAAAGATACATCTGTCACTAGGGTGGGGGTGGGTTAGTTACTATGAATACAAACGAAGGCTTGTGCATATCAGTGGTTCAACTGGGTGAGCAACTCTCTCATGGCCCATATTCAGCCTGGAAGCCATGTGGCACAACAAAGCCTGTTCATCTTCCTTTCACTTTCTCCAAAGAACATTGTTAACTCCCAGCAAGCCTCTGTATTGACTTTGTGACCTTGCTGTCTGCTGGTGGTCCAGCCAAACTATTAGCGTCACTCATACATACTCATACATCCAGTCCGTTATATTTGCACAGTCCGAGCTTAATGGAGTAGTGACAGAACAGCAAAATCAATATTTAACCTTTGCAGTAGTACAGGCCCTTTATTAATTTCTCCTGCCATTTTTACCTTTCTCCAAGAATGTGTATTTAGTTTATGGGATTTGTTATTATAAATACAAAGTGGGTTGTAAGTATCGGGATTGGGCACTGAGCACATGGTGGAACCACAGCATCATTGCTATAATTGACTTTATTTGTTTCTGTCAACATAGTTAAGGAAGAAAACACCACAGCCATTCCTTTTTTAATTCGAATCATAATTTTAGTATCTTGGGATGGATCTTCAAATCAAAATAGTGATTATGGTTAACATTTCAGTTTCATTCATTACCAATTCATCAGGAATATATGTCAAACATATTTGTCTAAAACAATGATTCCCAAGCATTGTGCTGTCAGAGATCATTTTGGGTAACTGAAATTACAGAATATCACTTAATTTGTCCCAAAAATCAGAATCAGAAATCCCTTTATTGTCATTGTACTCAAGTGTGCAATGAGCATATTTAATTACATAGACAGTATATATATTTGTTCAAATATCTACGTGAGCAACAAGCTGTATAATAAGAAAGAACAATAAATGCTCATGCATTGGATGTTAGAAGGTGAAATAAACTAGTCTATCCACTGGTTACATCATACAACAGAATTAGTCACAGCTTGTCTGTGTTTTTTAAAGAGGCCCAGATTTCACACTGAGTAAATCAATTCATAAAAAAATTTCAAGATATCATTGCTGTTAGGTTGAATATATAAGTTATCTAATATTTTACTATATTAGTATTGCAAAAGAATTGTTCCACAGTGTGACTGAAGTTTGGACCATGGTAATGACAAGATCCTCAGGAGATGAAATCAGGAAGATTGGATCAAGGCTGCAACAAAGGAGGTGTGACTGAGACACCTAAAACAATGTACTTTCATGTCGGGACAACAAAAGTCATGCTGGTGGCTTCTATCAGGTAACTACTTTCAGTCTAGTACTGCCATTTGCTCTGTGTTTACAATAATGACTGCCATGATTACATTACCCTCACGCCCCCCTTGATTCCTATGAGAAGAAAGCATTGTTTACCTCGGGATTCCCTAATAAAATAGAGGGCTCGGCGGAGTGTGCCTCAGAACTAAGTTGGAGATGTAACTGAGCACACCTCCGTTCGTTCTCCTCACGAGTAAAAGATCAACTCTTGTCTTCCTTTCATTCACTTTGCCTGTGTTCGGTGAATGCTTCGGTGATTAAACCTGACAATTGCCTCAGTATATAATTTTGATGATTTGTTTGGTGATGCACCGTGAGATTTCCCTCTTGTAAAAGATGTGCCTTGAGAAATAAAGTGAAATTAAATTTTATTATAGACTGTGGGATACTAAATTCTGTATTCTGGTAACCAGAGCCTGGAAAAACATCCCTTACATGTTGACTTAGAACAGCCGCGCACACAAACTCCATGCACATGCATGTGCACCGACACAACCTCACAATACCCTCTGTAGCTGAGACGTCATTGGTTTTTATCCACAGTCAGGGTTTCATGATATACAATGCACGCATACCCAGAACCCTTATCAACACACTCATAAAACAAGCAAGATCAAGCCTAAGTAAAAGTAAACAATTTACTGATCTTAATTTATTAGATCATCCCATTTTATTTGCCATTGCTTTGCCTATAGTATAGGTATTGTCGTGTTCTTCAACGGAACAAAGTAGACGGGGGAACAACTGCAGGCTTGTCGGTGGCTTTATTTGTCTCTCCTTACACATCCACCTAAAGCAACAATATATACCATCCCCGTAATCAGGATCAGCTGCAGGCCGTAATCAAGGATCAGCTGCAGCCCAGATGAACCTGTCTCATGCACAGCACCGTCAGTCCCAAACAATACAATACACCACATCTCCCTTTTTTTTTTTTTTTAAAGAAAAAAACTAACGTGAATGAGAAGTAGGTCGCGTGTCTAGCTACGCTTCATAGATTTAGCCTTACTGGTTTGATAACGACTCTTCCTGATCGAGTTTTCACAACTTCAGTATTAACAGGAAATACAGGAGGTACAATGGGTGATTGTTTTACCTGCTCCGCAGATACACTTGCCTCATTCTGCTTTTCTTTATACTCATCACCCAAAGGTGAATGTGAATGTAATGGGATCAAATGTCTGCGATTGCGTCTCACTGTCCCCGGTGATAAGTCCACAGTATAGGATCTTGGTGTTGTGTGACTCTGGATAACAGTGCCTGATGTTCTTGCATCTGTCACCCACACTCGCTCTCCTGATGACACCTTACACAAGGGTTTTACTCTGTGACGTCTGTTGTAGTAAGACATGTCCGATATCCTCTTCTCCCTTTCCTTTTGTGCGAGCACGACGCTGTCCGGCAGTCCAACTGCGAAGGAAAGGAAGGTAGTGTTGTCCTCAGGCGACGACCCATGAGTAGTTCGGCAGGGCTGTATCCATTCTGTAGAGGAGTAGCTCTATAAGCAAGAAGAGCTAAATATGGATCCGCAGCTTTTTCCAGTAAGTTCTTTACAGTCTGTACCGCACGTTCCACCTCCCCGTTACTCTGCGGAAACTTTGGGCTACTTGTTACGTGCTCAAATCCATATGCCGCTGCGAAGTCTGCGAACACCTGACCAGAAAACTGGGGTCCATTATCTGATATCAGGACCTCAGGGATGCCATGACAGGCAAAAAAAGATTGCAGATGGGTGACAATGTCTTTGGATTTGGTTTTGTTCAGACAGGCAATCTCAACAAACCTGGAAAAATAATCCACAGCGATCAGGTAAATTTTCCCTCCTAGCTCGAACAAATCTGTACCCACTCTTTGCCATGGGCGTTTGGGGTATTCAGTTGGCATCAGTGGCTCATGAGGGTTTTCTCTTTCCTGTATACATGTTCTGCACTTCAACACCATCTCACTTATTTGTTGACTGAGCCCAGGCCACCATACTGTCTGGCGAGCTCGGGCTTTGCATTTTACAACTCCTTGATGTCCTTCATGCAATTTCGCTAACACATCATTTCGCATTGCTGAAGGAATAACAAGTCTTGAGTCTTTCAACAGCAAGTCGTCCTTGATTGTGAGCGTGGCTCGGTCGGGCCAATAGTTTCTCAGCAGTGGTTCTTGTTTTGCGTGATCCGGCCAACCTTGCCTGCACAAATCCATGACACGAGCACACACGCTGTCCAATTTCAATTGGTCTTTTAGCGTTTGCAAATAAGATGAACTGACTGGTAAATGTCCAATAATGCTGTCGACATATATGTCTGTGCTCTCCATGAGTTCTATGTCCAACTTTGTCGACTCCTTTTCCAGTGGTGCTCGTGACAAGAGTATCTGCTGTTGAAAGCGATTTACCTGGTGCATACGTTATCTTGTAAGCATAACGCATGAGTCTCATTCTAAACCGCTGGATCCTAGGTGGCAGTAAATCCAGAGCTTGTCCTCCCAATAAAGACACAAGGGGTTTGTGATCGGTTTCCAGACAGAAGTATTTGCCGATCAGAAAATCACGGAACCGCTCACACGCCCATGTACACGCCAAAGCCTCTTTCTCTCTGTCAGCGTTTTGAAGGCCTTGTCTTGGTCCACACCCCAATACCAGCTGTTCTTTTTGGACAGAAGATCTCTCAAAGCTTTATCCTTCTCTGTTAAATTGGGGATGAACTTGCCCAACTGGTTCACCATTCCCAGAAAACTCCTGAGCTCCGTCACATTTGTCGGCTCCTTCATCTTCATGACGGACTCTGTTTTCTTTGGGTCGGGACTTAAGCCAGTGTCTGTAATGATGTGACCAAGGAAAGTCATTGTGCTCCGCGACAGGTCACATTTTTCGACATTAAGAGTTATGCCTGCTTTTTGAAGCCTTTGCAGGGTGGCATGGAGTCGGGCATCATGCTCCTCTTGGTTACGTCCTCATACTAGCACATCGTCCATGTGACAGACTACACCTTCAACTCCCTCGATGACTTCCAACATGATGCGCTGAAAATGCTCCGGCGCAGAGTTGATGCCGAAAGGAAGGCGATTGAAGTGGAATCGCCCGAAGGGTGTTATGAATGTCGTTAGTCTGGCTGATTCAGCTGACAAAGGAATTTGCCAGAAGCGCATGTTTGCATCCAGTTTGCTGAACACTTTGGCTCCTGCTAACCTCCCAAGACTCTGTTCGACTGATGGCAAGACAAACCTTTCCCGGCACACATACTCATTCAGTCCGGTAAAGTCCACACACAGTCTCAGCCTTGGACTATTTTTCTTCGGAACAACAACCATGCCAGCGCACTAGTCTGTAGGTTCCTCCACTCGAGTGATGACGCCGAGCTCTTCCATCCTTTGTAGTTCCTCCTTTACTTTCCCCATCAAAGGTATTGGAATCCTCCTAGGGGTTTTCAATGAGTATGGCACAGCTTTTGGCTTGAGTTTTATGTGGTATGCTTGCTGTACTTCAACTAATCCACTGCACAGCTTGGGGTAGGTTGCTTTTAAAGTGTCCATCGAAACAACATCAACACGTACAAGAAGAACCAGGGCTATGATGGCAGGAAGGTGGCATGCCAAGATTTCTGACAACGTAGACCTTTTCCACCGTCTGTTTTGTTCTGTAGTTGAGTTGCAGTTCCAGGAGTCCAGCAACCTTGAGTGGATCCCTTCCAGGACCGAGCAATGGCTGAAGAACAGGCATTGTGGATCCTGAAAATATATTTTTCAAGTCTGACTGCGATACGGCAGTAACATCCGCTCCAGTGTCGAGCTTGAACATGATTTTTGTGTCCCTCACATTTATCTCCGCTGTCCATGCCTGGTCATCTGTTGAGATTGAGCCAAGGAAAAAACTTTGCTCCTCTTCCTCCTCGATGCAATGGACGTTCCGCATACGTCTACAGACACGTTGATAGTGGCCTTTTTTCCCACATGAATGGCATTTGGCATTATTGGCAGGACATTCATACTTTGGGTGAGGAGATCCACCACATTTGTAGCATCGTGTGTTCGGTGTGCCATAGCTTTTGACTTTAACTTGTTGATGTGAATTCACCGCTTTGCTTTTGTACTCAAACATTTTTTTCTGCTTATTTTTAACAACTCTATCCACAGAGCTCACATTCGTTTGCATCATGTTAGCATCACTTCTCAGAGCAGTTTGTTGCTTTTTAATCTCTTCAGACTGCCTAGCCATCTTCTTAGCTTTCTCCAAGTCCAAGTCCTTTTCCATTTGCATGCGTTCAGACAGCCTCGTGTCGGCCAAGCCCACTACTATTCTGTCTCTTATGAGCTCGTCATGAAGCGCACCATAATTGCAATGCTCCGCTAACGCATGTAGTGCAGTGACAAAGGCGTCTACAGTCTCATTTGGCTCTTGTTTGCGCATATTGAAACGTGCACGCTCATAGACAATGTTTTTCTTGACTATAAAGAAGTTGTGAAAGCCATCTCTCACTTTATTGTACACCTTCTGCTCTGTCTCAGTTAGCTTTAATCCTCTCAAGACATCATCCGCTTCGTCTCCCATGAAGTATATCAATGTGTTGACCTGGTTTTCCTCCGAACTTGTGGACAGATTGCTTGCTTGACGAAATCTCTCGAAGCGTCGTACCCACTTTGTCCAGTCGTGCGGTTTGGAGAAATCAAAGGGCTCCGGTGGCTGTATGCTAAACGTAGCGCGGGGAGTGCTAGCCACAGTGCTAACTCCTGCCCTTGCTTGCTGTACGTCGTCCTCTTCAAACATTTCCGCTCACCTCTCTCCCTCTTTCTCACTCGACTGCTTCCAAGTGCCGTCCCGAATAGCCTCACAGCACTCTGACACCATGTCGTGTTCTTCAACGGAACAAAGTAAACGGGGGAACAACTGCAGGCTTGTCGGTGGCTTTATTTGTCTCTCCTTACACATCCACCTAAAGCAACAATAAATACCATCCCCGTAATCAGGATCAGCTGCAGGCCGTAATCAAGGATCAGCTGCAGCCCAGATGAACCTGTCACATGCACAGCACCGTCAGTCCCAAACAATACAATACTCCACAGGTATATCTCATGGATTTGCTTTTCATATTGTAATTGTGATATCTGGCGTAGTGTGTATATGTGGGGTTGAGAGCTACCAGTCTTAATAGGATCTGCAGAGACTCAGGTGGCTGGCAGGGATTGGCTAAAGTGGTGGAAGGAGCGGGCATTCATGATTGGCCAAACCCTAATCACTGCCAGATTTAAAGATCTGTTGTGGATTGACGGCAGCAGGTGAGAAGTTTGGTTATTCTAGAGGGACTCAGAGTCGAGCCGCTGCTCCTCCAGGTTGAGAGAGCCAGATAAAGTGGCTTGGGCATCTGATTAAGATACCTTCTGGATGCCTCCCTGGTGAGGTGTCCTAGGCATGTCCCACCGATAGGAGGCCCGGAGGACGGAGTACACCCTGAATTGGTTGCCAGCCATTCGCAGGGCACACATTGACGAACAACCATCCGCGCTCACACACATACCTAGGGGCAATCAACCTGCCATGCAAGTTTTTTGAATGTGGGAGGAAATCGGAGTACTCGGAAGAAACCCACGCAGGCACGGGGAGAACATGCAAACTCCACACAGAAAGGCCGGAGCCGGAATGGAACCCACGACCTCCGTATTGTGAGGTCATTGTGCCAACCAGTCGGGCCATCATGCCGCTCACACACGCTGTCCTAAATATATAAATTAAATTAAATTTAGATAAAATAAAAAATAAATATGAAATTAAATAAATAAAACACATTATGTCTCCCGGCTGGCCTCGGAACGCCTGAGGATTTTTCTGGAAGAGCTAGAAGATGTGGCTTGGGAGAGGGAAGTCTGGGCTTCCCAGCTGAAGCTGCTCCACCGCGACCCCACCCCGGATAAATGGCAGATCATATCATGGAATAGAATTTCATCTCTTTCTATTATCTTCCAACTTATCCTTACTCAAGCCATAACTATAACCTCTTGTTTTGGGGCCCTAAACATTTTGCCAATAATTGTTGTTTCACAAGCTTCATAGAAATTGTTCAATCCTTAAGTGTTTAATTCTTCAATATATATATGAAATTGTAAACATAGTAAAAGAAAAAATGTACAGAGCGGTGTTTGAACCCATGATGCGAAAGAATAAAGCCGCGCCTTTGGGGCGACCGCGCTGCCCATTAGAATAGAATAGAAATAGAAATCCCTTTATTGTCATTGTACTCAAGTGTGCAATACAACAATAATACAGACAAATATATAAATTAGATAAATAAATAGAGTGCAATGGAATTTAGTACTGAATAGGGTATATAAAAACACATCACAATGCTGTTCTGCAAGGTAAGGGTGTTCTCGTGTGTGTGTGAGAGTTCAGAATGGAGATGGCTCTCGGAAAGAAACTGTTTCTCAGTCTATTGGTCCTCAATTTGATGCATCTGTAGCGCCTGCCAGAGGGCATCAGGTCGAACAGGTGTGAGTTTGGGTGGGTATTGTCTTTGACGATGTTGAGAGCCTTTCTGAGGCACCGGGCGGTGTAGATGTCCGACAGTGAGGGGAGAGGGCAGCCAATAATCCTTTGCGCTGTTTTGACTGTCCTCTGGAGCCTCACTCTGTCCGCCTCAGTGCAGCCGCTGTACCAGGTGGAGACACAGTACGTCAACAGGCTCTCGATGACCGAGTGATAGAAGGCTAGCAGCAGCTTCCTGTCCAGGTTGAATTTCCTGAGGACTCTCAGGAAGTGCAGACGCTGGCGGACCTTCTTTACCACTGCTGTGGTGTTGTGAGTCCAAGAAAGGTCGTCGGAGATCTGTACTCCCAGGAACTTGAACGTGTGGACCCTCTCCACACACACGCCTTCGATGCAGAGGGGGGGCGGCACCGTCTTGTTCCTCCTGAAGTCGACGACAATCTCCTTTGTTTTTGCGGTGTTATGGTGCAGTCTGTTGTCCTTGCACCAAGCTGTCAGTCTCTTTACCTCCTCTCTGTAGGCTGTCTCGTCACCTTCCGAGATCAGACCGACCACTGTCGTGTCGTCAGCAAACTTGACGATGGTGTTGTTGCCGTGGGCCGGGCTGCAGTCGTAGGTGTAGAGGGCGTACAGGAGAGGGCTCAGCACGCATCCTTGAGGGGAACCGGTGCTCAGCATGTGGGTGGAGGACGTGTAGGGGCCGAGCAACACAGTCTGGGGTCTGTTGGTCAGAAAGTCCTTAATCCAGATGCGTGTGAGGGCAGGGAGGCCGAGAATGTCCAGTTTGGCGACGAGGATGTCTGGGATGATCGTGTTGAATGCCGAGCTGTAGTCCACAAAGAGCATCCTTGCATAGCTCTGCTGTTGTTCCAGGTGGCCCAGCACAACATGCAGAGCAGTGTCGATGGCGTCCTCAGTGGATCTGTTAGCCCGGTATGCAAACTGGTAGGGGTCCAGAGTGGGAGGAAGGCAGTCCCTGATGTGCTGGAGAACCAGCCTCTCTGGAGAAGCACTTCATGATGACTGGTGTGAGAGCAACAGGACGGTAGTCATTCAGGTGGACGGTGGGTGACTTTTTGGGGACAGGAATAATGGTGGACGTTTTCAAGCAGGAGGGGATGACTGCTTGAGCCAGGGAGCGGTTGAAGACCCTGCAGAAAACATGTGCCAGTTGGTGGGCACATGTTTTGAGGACCTTGCCTGGTATTCCGTCGGGTCCAGTAGCTTTCCTGGGGTTAACCGCCAGGAGCGCGCGCCTCATATCGTGTTCCTCTACGATGAGTGGGGGGGAGTTGGAGCATGAAGTGCGGGGGTGTGACGGTTGGGGCGAGTCAAAGCGAGCGAAGAAGCAGTTAAGCTCCTCTGCCAGCGATGCACTTGGGTCTACAGAGGTCGTGCTGCCGCCACGGAAGTTGGTGATGCTCCGTAGACCCTGCCACACCTCCCGTGGTCTGTTACTGGCAAGGTGGGCCTCCAGCCTCCCCTGGGGAGAGCTGTTAGCCGCTGCGTCTATGCGCGCCGCCATCTTGAATAGGCTTACGCTGCAAGGTTACACAAAACAATCACTGTGTTTACTGTATGTTAACTGCCTATACACAGATCAACAAGGAGTAAATACACTTTTTCTAGATTATTTTTAATCCATTCCTCCCCAAAAACAGAAAGCTTTTTTTTTTAGATTGGATTAGTTTATTTGAAAGGGGACAGTGGAATTTCACAGTGCACATGAAAAATCATGATTTAAAAAAAAACAACGAGTTCCGCTTCTGGCACGCCCGAGTAAATACTGCTGGACCGATCGCTCCGACCAAATTAAACTTTTAAGTGCCTGCTTCTTAAAGTAACTCCACTCATTCTTGGTAGAAGTCGCTGGTAATAGACCACAAGAATGACGTCAAGCCAAAAGTCGACCAGAAGAGACCCCAAAGTGGGAAAAGGGGACAATACAAAGAAGTCTCAAAAGCAGATAACGCTGGAAGCTCGCTTGGCTCAGTCAGACGATGGGAGCGGAATGCTAATGCTAGCGGAGCTGCGTAAATTTCTAGAGGAATCTGGGAGTGCACAAAGGGGCATTATAGTGTCCCAGGCGCGCATGGAGGCTTCAATTGGAGAAATTAAGAGGGGAATTGATATACTGGGGAAGAGACTGACCACAACGGAAAACCGAGTGAGTAGCACAGAAGACCGGGGAATAGCAGCAAAGATATAGATCACACAGAGTCGGCGGCGTAATGTAGCCGTTAATGTATAACATTAGCAGCAGACATTCATAAATAGCATGCAAATATACACAGTATAAACGTATCTAGTGTAAGGAAACACTCCTAATGCCTGTCCATTATACAGAGTGTTGTCGTTGCAGCGGAGTGGGCGTGTTCCTGCGGCGCTCGTTCCAGGTCACGCGTCTCTCCCGGCCGGGTGACGCACGACCTGGAACGAGCGAGAGGGGGAAACGCTGTAATGATAGAAACTACTGAATGATTTAAAATACTGCAATGATAAAAATATTGCAATGATAAAAGTACTGTAATGGTAAGAGTGTCAGGGTTGAGGAAGGTGAGGACCCAAACGCAAGGAAGCAAGGCAGGGGTAACTTAAAGGGCATTTAATTAACAGAAAACTAAGGCAAACAGGGAACTTGGAAAAACTAGACAACGACAGGAAACTAATGATCGGGACAGGCAACAGGGACAGGCAACAGGGACAAGCGACAGGGACAAGCGACAGTGAAAATGACAATGAACCAACAAGAACTGAAAGCAACCAGGGAACTAAATACACACAAATTGACGAGACAACGAGGAGCACCTGGACAAGACATGGAGGGTTGGAAGGACCGGATTGGTTAACACTAGGGCTTGGGTAAACGAGCACAGGTGGACACAATAGACAAGACGAGACAAGACACATGAACAAGGCCAAAACATGAAACCAAATACTAAACCAAAAATAACAAATACAAATCATGACAAAGAGTACTGAAATGATAGAAAAGTACTGCAATGATAGAAAATACTGCAATGATAAAAGTACTGTAATGGTAAAAAGTACGGCAATGATTAAATATACTGCAATGATAAAAGTACTGTAATAGTAAAAGTACCGCAATGATTAAATATACTGCAATGATAAAAGTACTGCAATGATCAAAGTACTGTAATAGTGAACGTCCTGCAATGGTAAAAATACTGCAGTGATAGAAGTACTGTAATAAGAATACTGTAATGGTAAACAAAATACATCATTGGTCAATATTTAAGTACACCATTGGCTGAAAGTACAGTAGAAGTGTATATTGCATCCTAGGACTGCACAATTGCACTAATGCCCTCCCGTTTGTAGCCCTGACCCAATGTTCTTGTTAAAAAGTCTGACAGCAGTCAGCAGGAAGGAGCGGCGAAATCTCTCTTTGGTACAGCGAGGGTGTAACAGTCTATCACTGAAGGAGCTAGGAGTGTTTTCAGAGTGTCATTGAGTGGGTGGGCTGGGTTGTCCAGCATTGATGACAGTTTTCCCGTCATCCTCCTGCCCCCAACTGAGTCCACAGAGTCCAGGGAGCAGCCCAGGACAGAGCTCAATTGTGTTCCAATTTTTTCGGGGTGTTTTAATGCTCTGTTTCTCGGCAAGTTGACCTTAAGTGTTATTTTGGTTTGTAATCGTTGTGTCAAGGTATTTCAGAAAGGGTGCAGTTATCATCTTCATTTTAATTTTAGCAATGACTTCTTTGAAAATTATTAGTTATGATATTCAAGGTCTCAACAATGTTATAAAGAGGAAGAAGATTCTGACTCATTTGAGATGACTGAATTGTTCAATTGGGCTACTACAGGAAACGCATTTAAATGAAGCAGAACATGACAAATCGAAAAGAGAATGGGTGGGACAGATATTTAGCGCATCATTTGAGAATTATAAGAAGAGATAATGTCACGGATCACTGAACCGTGTGGGAAGGAAGGAGGACCCAAGAGCGACAGGTAAGGGGAGAACAGGATTTATTGAGGAGCGGAGGGGGGAAGCGAGCGGATGAGAGTCCAACGTTAGGCGGTCGTCGGAGTGGATCGCGTCGAGCGACGCCGACGTGCTGGTGTCGGAATGGCGGTCACCGGAGGCGGCAGATGGTCGTGCGTCAGAGCGGAAGGCGCCGGGCGGCGCCGGGCGGCGCGGACGAGAGTGCGGCGAAGCAGGAAGTGCCGGGAGGCGACGTCGGGCTGGCGAGGTAGCGGGAGGCACGGCGGAGCGGGGAGCGCTGGCGGGATGATTGCCGGGCAGGATCTCGGAGGCGATGGCGGGCTGAGCGGGTCCGGACGGGTTCAGGTCGGCTAGTCGGGGAAACAGAGCAATCAGGAGTCAGGCAGGCACGAGAGCACAAAGTGTCAGGCGATCGGGAGGCAGAGCGAGACATGAGCCAAACGGGATAATGACCCGACCCTGGGTTGAGGGCATGGAAGGTATAAGTAGTCCGGTAATCAGGGGAGCAGATGGGGAGCAGGTGTGTGATCGTGAACTGGGAACAGGTGCGTGGCTGGTGAGAACGAAAACAATAACACAAGCACATGGCAGGGAGGTGACGAAAACAATAACAAAAGACACATGGCAGGGAGGTGACGAAAACAATAACAAAAGGCTGTCATGCCCGACGCGGATCATGACAGATAAGTTGTTATACTGTGTCATAAATCCTTAAACTTCATATAAAAAAAGTGCTTAAGGATAAAATTGGACGCTGGGTAGTTGTGATGGGTTCTATTGGAGGTTTTTCTCTGACGATTATGAATGTGTATGCCCCTAATGAGGATGATCCAAGTTCTTTTTAGAGAAATTGCCCAGGTCCTAGCAGGAAACTCAAGAGCAACAATAATATATTGAATAATTAGATGGACAAATTTCCACTTGATAGCAAGACTCTGACACCTAAATCAAGGGCATTGATAAATATATTACAAGAATTGGGATTGGTGGACATATGGCGCATGAAGAACCCAAGGTCTAGAGACTACACTCATTTTTCAAGGGTTCATAAAAGCCACTCGAGAATAGATTTTTTTTTGGTATTTCCAAACAGGATGGTCACAGGGTGGAGGATTGCTACATTGAACCGCAAACGCTCTCGGACTATCGTCCAGTTATGTCCCTGAGTTTGGACATTGATAGCCCCTTAAAATTGTGGCGATTAAATGTGTCATTGTTAAATTATTATTATTATTTATTTTCACACATACATAATGTTGTATACAAAACAAAACAAAATACTGTGTTTACAATGTGAAAAATGGACTCCCTCTGAAGCTAAAAGCTTTTGAACAGGGATCCAGCACACCAGCAAACAAAAGATTTATCTTGTACTGACGTAATCAATTTGATATAAACATCATTTACAAGAAGAGCTAGGCAACGGCTCATAATTTATAAGGGAAAAAAAAGACGTGAATCAAAATTTCAGTGTGGTGCAAAAACAGATATGATGGACCAGTTCATGTACATTTCAACTTAAATAATAACCAATGATAACTCGTAATCCATGTAAAAGAGAAAAGTTTAACCTCTAAGTCATTTGGCTGCAAAATCTTCAGATACATAATTCTCCAGTAGCTTGCGCTTCTGATTTCTTTTAAATATAGAAAGTGTAGCAGATTGTTTTATTTCACTATCCAATTCATTCCATATTTGTGGGCCCCTATAACATAAAGATAAAGATGTCCTTTATTAGTCCCACAATGGGGAAATTTGAAGTGTTACAGCAGCAAAGATATAGATCACACAGAGTCGGCGGCGTAATGTAGCCGTTAATGTATAACATTAGCAGCAGACATTCATAAAAAGCATGCAAATATACACAGTATAAACGTATCTAGTGTAAGGAAACACTCCTAATGCCTGTCCATTATACAGAGGGGGAAACACTGTAATGATAAAAACTACTGAATGATTGAAAATACTGCAATGATAAGGATATTACAATAATAAAAGTACTGTAATGGTGAGAGTACTGAAATGACAGGAAAGTACTGCAATGATAGAAAATACTGCAATGATAAAAGTACTGTACTGGTAAAAGTACTGCAATGATAAAATATACTGCAATGATAAAAGTACTGTAATAGTAAAAGTACTGCAATGACAGAAAAATACTGCAATGATGAAAGTATTGAATAGTAAAAGTACCGCAATGATAGGAAATACAGTAATTATAAATGTACTGCAATGATAAAAGTACTGTAATAGTGAACATCCTGCAGTGGTAGAAACACTACAGTGATAGAAGTATTGTAATAACAATACTGTAATGGTAAACAAAATACATCATTGGTCGATGTTTAAGTACACCCTTGGCTGAAAGTACAGTAGTAGTGTATATTGCATCCTAGGACTGCACAATTGCACTAATGCCCTCCTGTTTGTAGGCCTGACCCAATGTTCTTGTTAAAAAGTCTGACAGCAGTCGGCAGGAAGGAGCGGCGAAATCTCTCTTTGGTACAGCGAGGGTGTAAAAGTCTGTCACTGAAGGAGCTGTAAAGTGTTCTCAGAGTGTCATTGAGTGGGTGGGCTGGTTTGTCCAGCATTGATGACAGTTTTGCCATCATCCTCCTGCCCCCCACTGAGTCCACAGAGTCCAGGGAGCAGCCCAGGACAGAGCTGGACCTCCTCACTAGTTTGTTCAGTCTCTTTTTGTCCCGGCCCGAGATGCCTCCTGCCCAGGAGACCACTCCATAGAAGATGACCGGTGAAACCACCGAGTCATAGAAGTTCCTGAGGAGTGTTCCCCGAACGCCAAAGGACCTCAGCCTCCTGAGTAGGAAGAGTCTGCTCTGACCCTTCCTATAGAGAGCATCTGTGTTGTCGCTCCAGTCCAGTTTATTGTTCAGATGAACACCCAGGTACTTGTAAGTTGAGACCCTCTCAACGTCTGTTCCCTGGATATTCACTGGTGCAGGTGGAGAGTGCCGACGCTTGCGGAAATCCACCACCAGCTCTTTGGATTTCCCAGCGTTGATTTGGAGGCGGTTCTGCTGACACCAGTCCACGAACCCCTGCGTAACCCCTCTGTACTTCCGATCGTCACCGTCCGTGATGAGGCCGACAATCGCAGAGTCATCAGAGAACTTCTGCAGGTGACAGGTTGTGGAATTGTATTTATAGTCCGAGGTGTAGAGGGTCAACAGGAAGGGAGCCAGAACAGTTCCCTGCGGCGCTCCCGTGCTGCAGAGGAGCACGTCAGACACACATTCCTGTGTCCTCACGTACTGTGGCCGGTTTGTGAGGTAGTCGTGAATCCATGTGATGAGGTGGTGGGCCACTCCCGCCTGCTCCAGCTTGTCTCCCAATAAGGCGGGCTGGATGGTGTTGAAAGCACTTGAGAAATCAAAGAACATGATCCTCACCGTGCCCCCCGCCTTCTCCAGGTGGGAGAGTGAAGTGTGGAGCAGGTAGATGATGGCATCATCCACACTGATGCCAGGCTGGTATGCAAACTGGAGTGGGTCTATTGAGGAGCTGACCAGGGGGCGCAGATGGACGAGGACCAATCTCTCCAGGGTCTTCATCAGATGAGACGTCAGCGCCACTGGTCTGAAGTTGTTGAGCTCCTTCGGATGGGGTGTCTTTGGAACCGGAACCAGGCAGGATGTTTTCCACAGCTGGGGGACTCTGCCCAGCTTCAAGCTCAGGTTGAACATGTGCTGGACGATTCCACACAGCTGGTCTGCGCAGGATTTGAGGAGGTGGGAGCTGATCCCATCTGGGCCTGCCGCCTTCCTCGCCTTCATCTTCCTCAGCTGGTTCTTCACCTGAGATGTTGTGAGGAACAAGGCTGAGCAGGAGGAAGTGGTGGTTGTCTGATGAGGCTGGGAACTGGAGCCTGTGGAGAGAGAGAGGGGCGAGAGAGGGGGGGAGAGGGTCTTGTTCGCAGTGGCACGAGGGGTGGGTGGGGGCTGCATCAGGGAAGCCTGAGCAGGGTCAGACATTTGATCAAACCTATTGAAAAATAGGTTCAACTCATTTGCCCACTGAAGCCCCCCCCCCTTCTGGGTCTTACCTGGTTGTCCGTGGCCTGAGATGGTCTTCAGGCCCCTCCAGACATCCCTGGCATTGTTCCGCTGCAGTTGTTCTTCCATCCGCATCCTGTAGGACTTTTTCCGCTCTCGGATCCTCCTTCTCAGCTGACGCTGCACTCTCTTCAGCTCGTCCTTGTCGCCTGAAACAAAAATCCTCTTTTTCTCCTTCAGGAGAGCTTTAATGTCCGGTGTGATCCAGGGTTTGTTGTTGGAGAAACATCTTACAGTCCTGGTGGGAATGGTGTTCTCCATGCAGAAGTTAATATAGTCTGTAACTGTGTCTGTTAGACCATTAATGTCCTCACCGTGAGCTTCGCTGAATACCTCCCACACAGTTGTGTTGAAACAGTCCTTCAAGGCCTCCTCGGCTTCTCCGGACCATCGCTGAACTGTGCGTGTCACAGCTGGCTGCCTGCGGACGAGAGGTTTGTACACAGGCAGGAGAGCAACCAAGTTGTGGTCAGCTTTGCCCAGCGGGGGGAGGGGCAGTGACGTGTACGCCTCCTTGGTGTTGGCATAGAAGAGGTCCAATATTTTATTGTCTCTGGTGTGGCAGGTTACATATTGTGTGAATGAAGGCAGAGAGGAGGAAGGAGAAGCATGATTGAAGTCACCAGAGATAAGGAACAAGGCATTTGGGTGCTGTGTTTGTAGCCTGCTCACAGCTGCATTCAGTACATCACAGGCTGTCTCACCGTTAGCAGAGGGTGGCACGTACGCCGCCACCGCGATCACATGACTGAACTCTCGCAGTAAATAGACCGGACGCATGCTAACAGCTATCATCTCAATGTCCCGAATGCAAAGTTGATCCTTAACAGTTATGTGCCCAGGGTTACACCATCTATCATTAACAAACACAGCCAGCCCTCCCCCTTTTCTCTTACCGCTCTCCAGTGTCCTGTCCGCGCGTAGTATTTGGAAGCCGTCCAATTCCACGACGGCGTCCGGCGTTAGCTCTGTTAGCCACGACTCCGTGAACACCAGCAAGCTAGCCTCCCGGACAATCCTCTCGTGCCGGGTTAGCGCTGTTAGCTCGTCCATTTTGTTGGGGAGGGATCGAACATTCCCCATAATAACGGACAGGAGGACGGGGTGTTATCGTCTCCTCCTTGCCTGGCGTTTAGCCCCCGCACGACATCCCCGTCTCTTCCTCCTCAGCTCGCGGGGGATATCGGGTCTCGCTCCGGGAGCCCACGCGGGGTTAGCACGGAGTGCTAACAGCTGATCTCTTGTGTACACGATCGATCCGTAGCTCAGAGTTTCGTCTCCGGACACGATCGCGCAAAAAACAGCCCCCAACAGCAGTAAAACCACCGCAAGTTGGATGTCCATTGCTGAGGTGAGGTAAAAATAAAATAAAAAAGGGTAAAGGGAAAAAACACACGAAAAAGGCTCAATAGTGAGCCACGCTGCTGTAAACAGGCAGCCACTAGCGCGGCGCCGGAACCGGAAAATCATATACTGAATCGAGTGGATTTTAATTTCCTATAATTCCCTGTCAAGTGCAACCTGTTCCGAGTACTATGTAGGTGAGAGGAAGAGTACAGTGGAATGAGTTCACACCATTTAGTATTTAGCCTGTTAACCACATTATGCATTGTACACGTTGTGAAAAATGTTACATTCTGGAAGCTTAAGGAGACCATACTTTTGGAAGAATAACCCTGATGCTGTTCGATATATAAAGGAGGAATTAAATTCTTTCCTAGAAACTAATGATGATCAAATTGGATGAGCGTGAAGCTAAAACCTTCGTGGAGACTGTTACTGCAGAGGATTTTAAATTTACGATAGGAAACCTAAAAAAATAATAAGGTACCGGGCGCAGACGGCTTTCCTAGTGATTTCTATAAATGCTTCCAGGACAAGCTTATTCCACTTTTACACAGAGTGTTTAATCATGCTCTAAACTTTATGGAGCTGCCAAAAACATGGGCACAGGCAATAATCTCGGTCATACATGAGGATGGAAAAGATCCTACGCTATGTACTTCATATAGACCAATAAATTTGTTATGTAATGATGTTAAAATATTAAGTGCTATTCTTACAAGGAGACTTAAGAAGGTCATTAATAAACTTGTTAACCCCGACCAGACGGGATTCATACCTGGTAGGTTAGGGGTAAACAATATTAGACGTACCCTTTATATAATGTCAACAGCCAGAGAGAATCTGCAACCTTCAATGCTTCTCAGTCTTGACGCTGAGAAGGCATTTGATAGGGTAGATTGGATATTTCTGAAAATTGTATTGGCAGAGGGGCGGCGCGGTGGCCCGACTGGTTAGCGCGATGGCAGTGAGAGACAGCAGCGGTCGTGGCTTCGATCCGGCCTTCCTGTGTGGAGTTTCGATGTTCTCCCCGTGCCTGGGTGGGTTTCCTCCGGGTACTCGGTTTTCCTTCCACATTCCAAAAACATGCATGGCAGGTCGATTGAACACTCTAAATTGCCCCTAGGTATGAGTGTGAGCGTGCATGGTTGCTTTTCTACGTGTGCCCTGCGATTGGCTGCCAACCAGTTCAGGGTGTACCCGGCCAACTGCCCGAAGACAGCTGTGATAGGATCCAGCACCCCCTGGGACCCTAGTGAGTAGAAGTGGTGGATGGTATTGGCAGAGATGGGCTTTGATGGAAGCTTTATTAAATGGTTTGAAGTGTTATATATGAATCCTTCCTCTAGAGTACGGGTTAATGAACATATCTCAGAAAGTTTTCCCTTGAGAAGAGGTACGCGACAGGGCTGTTGCCTGTCACCACTTTTATTTGCCATAAGAATAGACCCTTTAGCGGAGTTACTTAGAAGTGATCAACTAATTTTGGGTATACAGTAATACCCCGCTACTTCGCGGTTCACCTTTCGCGGGTTCAGTGCTTCGCGGGTCTAAAAAATATTCGGGGGCATTGTAGTTTCGCCGAGCGGCACGAGGGGGCGCTGGAGCGGTTAGACGGCCGGCGTGCGCCGAAGAAGAGCGTGGGCGAAGAGGAGAGTGGACGAAGAAGAGCACGTTCCCCTGGGCACGATCCGGGACGACGTTTCGCGCGGTTCGGACCGTACGAGAGCTCCGGAGGAGGCCGGCCGGCGTGCGTGACAGTTACGCCGAATAGGAGCACCTTCCCTGGGCACGGGCGGTGTCAAGCGGCCCCTAAGTTTAACCGAATGGAAGCTCCGGAGGAGGAGGGCATGCTCGCGTCACAGTAAGCCGAAGAGGAGCACCTTCCCCGGGCACGGGCGGTTCCAAGCGGCCCCTAAGTTTAACCGAATGGAAGCTCCGTAGGAGGAGGGCATTCTCGCGTCACAGTAAGCCGAAGAGGAGCACCTTCCCCGGGCACGGGCGGTTCCAAACGGCCCCTAAGTTTAACCGAATGGGAGCTCCGGGGGAGGAGGGCGGGCGTGTGTCACAGTTAAGCCGAATAGGAGCACCTTCCCCAGGCACGGGCGGGGCGAAATGAAACCGAGTTCAACCGAACGGAGACACGCTTCGGGGGAGCAGGTCCGGCGTACGTGACAATTAAGCCGGAGAGGAGCACCTCTTCCGCCCGGGCACGAGCGCAGCGCGAGGCTGTCAGTTATGAATGAATAAATAAATAAATGAAGAATGCCACCTTTCATTTCGCTGGGCACACCGGACGGCGTACCAGCAGGTAAAAGTTGAAATAATTAAATAAATACAAAAAGAAGTAATTGAATAAATATAAAAATAATGGCTGGGGAATAAAAAAATAATAAGTTTTAATAATATATATATTTTTTTTGTTATAACATGAATTTCATTCTCTCTCTCTCTACCCGTATATATATATATATATATATATATAATTTTTTAATTTTTTTTTATTTATTTATTTTTGAAGGTGCGCCGCTACTTCGCACTTTTTCTTTTTTTTAAGCATTTTTGAAGGTGCGCCGCTACTTCACGGATTTTCAGTTTTCGCGGGTGGTCTCGGTCCCCATTAACCGCGATAACCGGGGTATTACTGTATCAGATAAATTTAGGACCCACAAGCTGTTTTTATATGCGGATGACATTTTATTATATATTAGGGACCCGTTGACCTCTATACCAGAACTTTTATATAGTATATATATGTAAAATGCACCTACAAAGTCTTGAGTCTCATTAGAAGAAAGATTAATGCCCCTCGGTCGATATCCAGGGCCATAAAAATATTGGGCAATATGGACTTCCTACCAGGACAAATGTATGCAAGGTTCAAAGAATGGGAGGGTAAAGGTCTTGCTCTTATAAATGACTTGTTTGAACAGGAACGTTTGAAGTCATTTGGTCAGTTACAGAAGGAATTTGATCTGGTTTCAAATGACTTCTACAGGTTCTTGCAATTGAGAAGTTATTTGATGTGTCATGAAGAATGGTCCTTACTTAACGTGCAACCTAGTGATTTGGAGATTTTTCACTATAGTTGCAAAAAGGGGCAGGGGGTTGCAATTTGTATAAATGTTTGCAATCTGATGTTTTGGGGGCACCCTTGACATAAAGGAAAGGTGGGAAATGGAATTGAATATGGTAATAGAGGATCAAGAATGGAGACAAATCTGTGAAAGCGGACACAAATTAACACAAAGTCCAACATGGAAAGAATTCGCTAGGAAAGTTAACATTGCCCCCTATTGTTTCCAAGTTTGACAAAACAAAATCAAATCTGTGTTGGAGACAATGCGGACAAGTTGGTGACCATACACACATTTTTTTGGGACTGTCCAGTACTTAAGGTATTTTGGGAAGGAATTAGGGGGGAGGTCAGAAATCAGAAATCCCTTTATTGTCATTGTACTCAAGTGTGCAACGAGATTAGAGAACTCCCCTCTCCAGTGCAATACAACAATAATTAAATATATAAATTAGATAAATAAGAGAATAGTTAGTGCAATGGAAAATAATACTGAATAGGGTATATAAAAACACATTACGTTGCTGTTCTGCAAGGTACGGGTGGTTGTGTGTGTGTGTGTGAGTTTAGAATGGAGATGGCTCTTGGGAAGAAACTGTTTCTCTGTCTGGATTGGATCGCCGGTGGGCGAGGAGGAGGTAAACCCAGAATGCGAGGAAGCAGGGAAAAGGGTAAACTAAAGGGAATTTATTAAATTAATCAAACGAGGACAAACAAAGTGGCGTGGACAAACAAACTACCCGAGTTCGAGGCCGGTCTGGCGGATGTCCGGGAGGCCAGACCAGCGAGTCTTTTCGTGGCCCTTCAGGCGGCCGTGCAGGTGACCAGACCAATAAGTCCCATTGTGGCCATTCAGGCGGACGTCCGGGACGACCATGGACCGACCACATGGAGTCCGCTGACAGGGATGAGACGAGAGGCGGCGGCGGGATGCTGGACGGAGCTTGGACCGGCGGCGAGGCGGGCGCAGCCGAGGCAGGAACTTGGAGAAACGGCGAGGCGGGCGCAGCCGAGACGGGAACTTGGAGCGGCTGCGGGTCGTCGAGCCCCGCCGGGACAGGAACTTGGAGCGGCGGTTGATCGTCGAGCGCCACCGAGACAGGAGCTTGGGGCGACGGCGGATCGTCGAACCCCGCCGAGACAGGAGCTTGGGGCGACGGCGGATCGTCGAACCCCGCCGAGACAGGGACTTGGAGCGACGGCTGGTTGTCGAGCCCCGCCGAGACTGGGACTTGGAGTGGCGGCGGTTCGTCGAGCCCCGCCGAGACAGGGACTTGGAGTGGCGGCGGTTCGTTGAGCGCCGCCGAGACAGGAAACTGGAGTACCGGCAGATCGTCGAGCACCGCCGAGGCGGGAACGTGGAGCGGCGGCGGTTCGTCGGGCGCCGCTGAGGCAGAGGCGAGAGGCGACGGCGGGTCGAGCTCTGCCTGAACGTGAGCTTGAGGCGGAAGCAAGGCGAGCTCCGCTGGAACGGGAACTTGGGACGGACGCAGGACGTGCGCCGCCGGAACAAGGGCTTGGGACGGACGCCAGACTGGCTCCGCGGGTACGTGAACATGGGACGGACGCAGGACGTGCTCCGCCTGAACATGAATTTGGGGCGGACGCAGGACGTGCTCCGCTGGAAGGTGAACGTGGGACGGACGCAAGACGTGCACCGCCGGAACATGGACTTGGGGCGGATGCGCGACGTGCTCCGCCGGGACATGAGCTTGGGGCGGACGCGGGACGCGCTCCGCCGGGACATGAGCTTGAGGCGGACGCGGGAAGTGCTCCGCTGGAACATGGACTTGGGGCGGACGCGGGACATGCACCGCCGGAACAAGGACTTGGGGCGAACGTGGGACGTGCACCGCAGCAACATGGACTTGGGGCGGACGCAAGACGTGCACCGCAGCAATATGGACTTGGGTCGGACGCAAGACGTGCACCGCAGCAACATGGACTTGGGGCGGACGCAAGACGTGCTCCGCCGGAACGTGAACTTGGGGCGTTCGCGGAATGTGCTCCGCCTGAACGAGAACTTGGGATGGACGCCGGACGGGCTCCGCCTGAACGAGAACTTGGGACGGACGCCGGACGGGCTCCGCCTGAACGAGAACTTGGGACGGACGCAAGACGTGCTCCGCCTGAACATGAACTTGGGACGGACGCGGGATGTGCTCCGTCTGAACGAGAACTTGGGGCGGACGCGGGACGCGCTCCGCCGGGACATGAGCTTGAGGCGGACGCGGGAAGTGCTCCGCTGGAACATGGACTTGGGGCGGACGCGGGACATGCACCGCCGGAACAAGGACTTGGGGCGAACGTGGGACGTGCACCGCAGCAACATGGACTTGGGGCGGACGCAAGACGTGCACCGCAGCAATATGGACTTGGGTCGGACGCAAGACGTGCACCGCAGCAACATGGACTTGGGGCGGACGCAAGACGTGCTCCGCCGGAACGTGAACTTGGGGCGTTCGCGGAATGTGCTCCGCCTGAACGAGAACTTGGGATGGACGCCGGACGGGCTCCGCCTGAACGAGAACTTGGGACGGGCGCCGGACGGGCTCCGCCTGAACGAGAACTTGGGACGGACGCAAGACGTGCTCCGCCTGAACATGAACTTGGGACGGACACGGGATGTGCTCCGTCTGAACGAGAACTTGGGGCGGACGCAGGGCGTGCTCCGCCGAAACAGGGACTTGAAGCGCTGGCGAGGCGCCGGAACGGGGCTCAGCAGCTGGCGAGGAGCCGGAACGGGACTCAGCAGCTGGCGGGGAGCCAGGACGGGACTCAGCAGCTGGCGGGGAGCCGGGACGGGACTCAGCAGCTGGCGGGGAGCCGGAACGGGGCTCAAGAGGCTGCAGCCGGCGAGGGGCCGGTACTGGAGGCTGCAGCCGACGAGGGGCCGGCACTGGAGGCTGCAGCCGACGAGGGGCCGGCACTGTCGGCTGCAGCCGACGAGGGGTCGGCACTGGAGGCTGCGGCTGACGCGGAGGCGGCGTGGGTTGCAGCAGCCGACGCGGAGGCGGCGTGGGTTGCTGCAGCCGACGCGGAGGCGGCGTGGGTTGCTGCAGCCGACGTGGAGGCGGCGTGGGTTGCTGCAGCCGACGTGGAGGCGGCGTGGGTTGCTGCAGCTGATGTGGAGGCGACGAGGGTTGCGGCAGCTGATGTGGAGGCGGCATGGTCTGTGCCGCTGACGAGGATACTGCGGCGGGCCGCCCGCAGCAGGCGGGCCGGGCGCAGCCGAGACGGGGTACCTGATCCCTATCAGCCTGCCGCCATAGGGAATCAGGGGAACGGGAGACACGAGGAACACGAGAAACCGAAACTACAGGCGCTAGTGAACGTGAACTATGAGACGCAGTGGGAGCGTGACCAGGTGCAGAATTTGACGGGGGAAGAGGTGAACGACGTGGCTGTGACTTACGTGACTCGGGGAGTGAAGCGCGCGTGGTGCCGTGAGGAGTAGCAGTACCCCTACTGGGGCGCCGTCGTTGGCCGCCACGTGGGGGTGCCCGGTAGGCCAACCGGGTGCCCCAGTAAGGGCTCGCAGTGGCAGAAGGGGAAAAGGGATCAAAACAAAAGGGTGCCCATAAATCATCTTGGGAGGAAGAATCGCATGCAAATTCCGACTCTGAGTCGTCGTCGAAATCAGAGTCAATAATCACGGGGGGAGGTACGACGGTGGGGTACTCGTTGACATTATCATGAAACGAAGGGTAGGAAACAGACGCGGAACGAAAAATGGAACCTACGCGAAGGACACGGGGTTGGTCGGCAGGCTGAGGGGGGTAGTCCGAGCGGCGACGTTGAAGACGCCGCCGGGAGCTTCCCGCTGGGTCCGTAGATGGTCGGAACATTCTGTCAGGATCGGATCGCCGGTGGGCGAGGAGGAGGTGGACCCAGAATGCGAGGAAGCAGGGAAAAGGGTAAACTAAAGGGAATTTATTAAATTAATCAAACGAGGACAAACAACGTGGCGTGGACAAACAAACGTGGCAGGGTGCAAAATGACAAAGACAAACTAAACGTGACTAAACAGAACAAAAATGACAAGTAACGAGGACCGTGACAAACACTGGGGATCGTGGGCATGAGCATGGGCATGAGCGAGGGCGAGAATGAGAGCGAGAATGAGAGTGGCCGTGACAGTCTGTAAAGGGAGTAAAATGGAGCTACATGGGAAAATGACCCGACACTGAGTTGACGGTATCGGGTGCTTAAATTGTCCAGTCATTAGGGGTGCAGATGGGAATCAGGTGTGTGACGGTTAACGAGGAGCAGGTGCGTGGGTGGTGAGGACGAGGTGCTGAGGGGGAAACGCCCCTACTCAGCTGACCGAAAACAAACCAAAACAACAACACAAAAGCATGAACCGTAAAAATAATAACAAAACACTGTCATGCCCGACGCGGATCATGACATTCTCAGTCTATTGGTCCTTGATTTGATGCACCTGTAGCGCCTGCCAGAGGGCATCAGGTCGAACAGGTGTGAGTTTGGGTGGGTATTGTCTTTGACGATGTTGAGAGCCCTTCTGAGGCGAGGTGAGTTCTATATTGAATACTCACATTGAATGGAACCCGAAGGGTCTGATCTTTGGGATGCCCCCCTGTTGAGGTCATCAGTTGAGTGAAGATGGGATTTACCTCTTGAGGATTCTTTAGTTGGTGGCCAAGAAAATGATTACTGTATCCTGGTATAAGTCATTGCCCCCAACAATTGCTCAGTGGAAAGAATGCATAAGGAAGGTGTACGAGATGGAGAAAATAACTGCTACGCTACCTTTAAATAAGGACATGTTCAATAAGAGATGGTCTCCGCTGATGATATATTTGAATTTAACATTGTGATTTGACTTGTTGGATAATTTTATTTATAAGATCGCCGAGAGTTTTATTTAATGGGTTTATTTTTATTTATTCCTTTTTTTCTTTTTCTGTTTCTTTTTCTTTGTTTTATGCTAGTTTGCATTTGTCACAGAACAGACTATTATGGTCAGTGTATGTTGTTAATAAAAAAAAAATAAATAAAAAAAAAAGCCAGACTCTGCCAAAAGGCAATTTTTACACCTCATGCCGTTCCACATAGCTTTTGTAGTCCATGTTCTCACGTAACTGTAGTCCCGGCCCATCATGCCTCTCCCTCTCCCGAAACCCTATGACGGCAAGTTACTAGGGATCAGGCCCCTGAGCCGGCTCCCGTCAGCTGCAACCCACGGTGCCGGCTTCCCATCAGCTGCAACCCCCGAGCAGGCTCCCCGCCAGCTGCAACCCCCGGTGCTGTCTCACTGCTGTGCCGGCTCCTCGCCAGCGGCAGCCTACCGTGCTGGCTCCTGGCCAGCGGCAGCCCGATGGTGATTTTAATAGGGTGTTTGTATAGTACTTCCAATGATCTTTTTGCACTCTGAGTAGCCTGTGATCAACCTGTTTGCACAATAATATAAGAGACTGAAAATCACTGAATGCAAGAAACTTTTTGCCACGTTAGTCGACATTTCATTACGAATCCTTATTTCACATTTTCACTTGTTGCATAAGCACAAACATGGACAAAGTAACAGAACAATTCATGTTAAAACTCTCTTCAAATAAATATATTGTTTGTATTCATAGCATAATTTATACCCCACCATTTTATTGCATGCACCAAGCATGTGCCACCTCCTCAACAGCTGTAGCCCTCGGTGCCGGCTTAACTGCCAGCTCCTAGGCAGCTGCGGCCGCCATCCGACTCAGCTGGTGCGGTGCACGACCGGCAGCCGCCATTGACCGGTAGCCGCCATCGACTCCGGTTTGGTCTACAGTATGGCTTCCTGACTGGCCCCGTCTGGCCTCCGCGACGACCACTGGGCAGATTCGCAGGCCATGTTCCTGCCTCCTGGTCCCCTTCCACCCACCCCTTTTTTGGGCCAATTGTGTACTTTAGGACATCTGGAAAAGGGGTACCATCACGATCTGTGGTTTTTGATTTTGGTCTCGTATTTTTTTCAGTTTTCCTTGTGTTCCTTCGGTGTGTCTGTTGTTAAAGCTTATTGTGTCCACCTGCACGTGTCGTCCCATGTTTTTTCCCTCATGTTGACCCTCCAACCCTTTGTCTTGTCCAGGTATTCCTTATTGTCTCATCAATTTGTATGCATTTAGTTACCTGGTTCCTTTCAGTCTTGTCGGTGCATTGTCTTTGTCAGATTTCTTGTCGGTGCATTGTCTATGACAGATTTTTACGTCAGTTCTCCTGACTGTCTCCTGTCGTGATGTCCAGTGCCTTTTGCCCATGCCATGTCCAAGACCTTTATCTAGTATTTGTTTGGTTACTTTGATCTTCGTTTTGTACTTTGCTATTTTTGTTGATCCTAAGCCCCTTTGTTTTCTTCAAACAAAACGAAATGTACAGTATCAATAATATCAATATTTTGACTTGAGAATTTAATTTAGAGCATTAAGATGTACAATACAATAAAGTGTTGTTACAATGTAGTTCTATTAGTATTGTTCCACACTAATCAAACGTATACCACAATATATGGAAGACATAGTATTTCGAGGGTTCCTTAATATAGACCAAAATAGCATGTCCCCCAAATCCCTGTCAGTGAGGAGTTGATGCCAGATGAGTGACTACAGCACAAATTGGACAATGAGACAAGCCCTCCCTGGTTACATTTTTGTCCTGGGTGTCTACAATGACAAATGACAATCTTGGATTAAGATTAGTGAGGTAGGGTTTGGGTGTGTTTAATGAATCAGAAATTGAAATGATTACTATTGGGCTTCTATTGACTGCACTGCTGGTGACACTCTTGCTTCTTCCTGAAGGTTAATTGGACTTGAACCCAAAAAAAGTCAAAGGGTTAAGCACGGTCACTGTGACAGCGGGTCCTTCTGTGAACAGCCCTCTCAAATGGCTGCTAATCAGATTTGTCCAGGGGGTTTCCTTATGATAATGCTTTCTTGTGCTTCTCTGTTGTTGTTGAACCACACCATAATATTGATTCACATATGATAACATTATCCTTGTCAACTGTGGTAGGGCAATTCTGGTTTGTCTTTGTAGTCAAGAAAATAAAGCAGCCCTGCTGTTTCCATGATATTTATATTGGAGCTTAATGAGCAGTTATTATTGCCTGTGCTTGCCACGCACTTTGTTTTAAGTCTCTCCATGAAGAAAATTCATTGTGATGTCTTTCACAGCTACCATTAGAACTTCAACTCAACCGTTTATTGCTCAGGCAAAGTCAGCCGGCTCAAACTTTAGGGCAAAGGATGAACAAACGCAGGACTGGTCATTGGACTAGTTTCAGCACGGTTGATGTGTCCTTAAGCAAGGTAACAGTCATGGCATCTCTGACTCACCTGTGCGGCACAACGACAAGTACACTCCATCACGCTGACATGTAACCCTTGCCTTCCTCATGTGCGACCTGGTTCTTTTTGTGTGCATACATGGATCGCAGTGTAAAAGGGAGCAAAATTTTATATAATGATTAAAAATAAAATATTTGTCATAACCAATACTGAGTATCCTTGTCGCAAAAGGGATTGTCGTGCGAGGTGCAGTGACCTGACAGTGGACCAAAGTGCAGGGAAGCAGGCAAGGAGAGGCAGTAGTTCAGGGGAATCCAAAAAACAAAACAAAACATTGCATTATTACAAATGTGTTACAGTAATCCTTTGTTTTTAGTGGGGGATACGTTCCAAAAATAACCCGCGATAGGTAAAATCCGCGAAGTAGTCAGCTTTATTTTATTTTTCATGATTATTTTACAATGTATTTGATATGATGCATTGTTGTGGTTTGTTTGAGCGTGTGGATGGGAAGTTGTGGTCCTGCAGTTTACCTTGTGGCATTGCTGCGTTTGTTTTAAGCATGTTATTTCTTCTATCTTTTTTCTGTTATTCAACTTCCAGGTTGCTTCACTGGAATATGTGCTCATATTGTCAGGATTCTCCGTACGGCGGGCCGGAGGTGACATCGCGACGCCGTACGGCGAGGGGGAGGTGGACCCAAAATGCGAGGAAGCCGGGAAATGGGGAAACGTAACGGGAATTTATTCAATCAGTAGAGCGAGGGCAGACAAAGGAACGTGGGCAAACTTAGAAGACAGACTAAACGTGACAGAACTGGACGAGGACGATAACAAAAACCGAGACAAAATACAAAGGAACGGGAGCGAGCGCGAAAAGCAATAACAAGTAGATGAACGTGATCAAAAGCGAGAGTCGAGGAAGTCCGTAATGGGGCAACAGGGAGCAAAACGGGATAGTTAAATAGTCCGGTAATCAGGGGAGCAGATGGGGATCAGGTGTGTGATCGTTAACGGTGAGCAGGTGCGTGACTGGTGAGGACGAGGTGCTGAGGGGAAACGCCCCTACTCAGCTGATCAAAACAAAAACACAACAGCATGCACACAAAAACAATAACAAAAACCTGTCATGCCCGACGCGGATCATGACACATATGTTGACAGAGGAGCGGTAAAAAAAAACATCAATATTAACACACACTAGGTATAGAGCATTAATTTGATTGTTTTGGGAAATAATTGACATTGTGATTTTTTATTTTACATTGTCCGTAGCTCAGAATTTCGATGTGTTTCCCAAGCTAAGGCAGGATAGCTGACTGTTGGAACTGTTAACTAGCACCCTTGGAGAGCGGAATTAAGTACGGTAGTGTATAAAATGTTAAAGATATTAAAAATGTAAATTATTAGTTGGATGGCAAATTGAAATGGTGTCATTTGATTCATTGATATTTATTCATTCCTTTGTATTTAGTTGATAGTGTTACGGCTGTGTTGAAGCCGTGGAGGTGAAAAGTGGACCCAAGAGCAACGGAGTCAGAAGTGGCATAAATCAGGGGTTTATTGTGGAGAAGGTAGTTAAAGCTGGGGGTCCAGTGGAAAGCAGGACAGGTGAGAGAACGTGGAGATGTCGATGCAGATTCAGGGGGTGCCAGGTGATGACGCGGGGCTTGGGCAGACAGGCAGGACGCACTGAAGACAGCACACGAGAGAAACAAGGAATTAAGTTAGTTGGCAGAAGTTCAACATCGTCAAAGACAATACCCACCCAAACTCACACCTGTTCGACCTGTTGCCCTCTGGCAGGCGCTACAGATGCATCAAATCGAGGACCAATAGACTAAGAAACAGTTTCTTTCCGAGAGCCATCTCCATTCTGAACTCTCACACACACACGAGAACACCCTTACCTTGCAGAACAGCATTGTGAGATGTGTTTTTATATACCAAATTCTATTCAGTACTGAATTCCCTATTCAGTACTGAATTCCTTTGCACTCTCTTATTTATTTATCTAATTTATATATTTGTCTGTATTATTGTTGTATTGCACTGGAGAGGGGAGCCCTCTAATCTCGTTGCACACTTGAGTACAATGACAATAAAGGGATTTCTAATTTCTAATTGAGCAAGATCGCATAAACGCAGGTGGGTGCCTGAGTACCATGGTTGACGCAGGATAATCTGGCGCCTGACTCCTGGCTGCACTGAGCTTTTATCTGCTGGTTGATTGCGATTGACGAGCTACAGGTGCGCTGGATCAGGAGGGTGACGAGACGGATCCGTCCAAGCCCTGTAGGGAGAAACAGAGGCTCCAAAAGGCAACCCATAAACAGGACACCACAGATAGGAGCTCTAAGAGTCAGTTCTTATTGTGCTGTATTTTATTTTATGTTAGGAATTTACAAAGATTCATGTTTAGAGCTTATAGGTAAACTATGGGATTTAAAATTTACTGTGCTGTAAATGGTGTCGTTAATTTGATAATTCTGATTTGTGATTGACTGCGCATGTGCGTTAGGCGAGACCCCCCCTGTGCATACAGAGGAAGAGTAGACAATGTGCTTGTCATGTTCTTCAGTGGAACAAAATAAACGTGAGACAACTGCGAGCTTGTCGGTGGCTTTTACTTGTGTCTGCTACGCATCGAATACAAAGCAAAAGCGCATGCACAATATATCCTATCCATTCCGTAACCAAAGATAAGTTTACTGGAACCTATCCCAGCTATCTTTGGCAGTAAGCGGGGTACACCCTGAACTGGTTGCCAGCCAATCGCAGATATAATTAATTTGAGCAATGATGTACAGAACACGGGAGATTTTATTCATTTTTATTCAAAAATAATACTTTTTTTAAATGCTTTAATGCAAACACATTTCTTGATTCATGTTGGATTTAGATTACCTTATGTTCCTACAAAGGAGACATTTTTCTTTTCGAGCTGGTTCCATCTTCTAAATATATAGATCTAATCTCTGAATTCTTCAAACTCTCGAGATGTTCAAATTACACTCTGAGGGGTTTATATTGCCGTAACAATTTAAAGCACTTCACAAATCAGTAACAAGGTACGATCGGGTGGCAGTCATTATTTACAGCGAAATGCGCTATATAAATAAAATTGTATTGCATTTTACAGACCCTACATCCATTGAAGCAAGTACTGACACGCATCCGCGGAAACGCTCCTTCCTCTACTTGGCACACGCTCCAAAGCCTCAATATGGAACGTAACTTAACGTAACGTATGCTGCAGTTTCTTAAGCAGTATTTGATTAAATATGAGTCAAAGTCTTGCAATTTGTAACGCATTACCGGACTCAGTAACTTTAATGATATTAAAAAAAAATGTGAGTAATTCATTATATTAGTTGGTAAATGCAATGGTTTACTGTACCATATTACTTTTGTTTTTATCACAACGTCACAATAACACATTGTAGCTGGAATAATGTTTTCATTTATGCATAATGTGTCAATTAAGTGTTTTACTAGTTAAACTTTCTTTTTCCTGAAAAACAGAGAAAAATAAAAAGTTGGAACTGGCGCATGTAGTATACAGACATTTTGAAAATAAAACAGATTTGTTTATTTTGGAATCTACATGCAGTGTGCTTCAGGCGCTTAAGATCTCCCAATCCCTTTTCCATTCTGTGAATATGCTGCATATAAAGCAATCCATTAGTCTTACCATTGCCTGACATTTTAAATGGACACCAGTCAATTAAGACCATCATTTTAGCATTGTTTGCACCGAATTAAATTTAGGGGTACAATATGAGTGATGAGAATTCTTTAAATCTGCTAAAAGTAGCAGTATTTTTAGATAAGGAAGAGGCAAATAGTGACAGAGGTTGGATAGATATGTACTGTGTCTTTACCGCATTTCCATGGACTAAATGAAGCCTTACGCATAAATGTGTTAATGCAGCGGTTCTCAAATATAATAAATATTTAACGTGTAAAATACCACCATGATATATAACTCACACACACACACACATATATATACACCTACATCCATCCATTATCTGTACCGCTTCTCCTCACTAGGGTCGCGGGGGGTCCTGGAGCATTTCCCAGCTATCTTCGGGCAGTAGGAGGGTGACACCCTGAACTGGTTGCCAGCCAATCGCAGGGCATACATAGACGAACAACGGTCTCACGCACACACTCATACCTAGGGGGAATTTTGAGTGTTCAATCAACCTGTCACGCATGTTTTTGGGATGCGGGAGGAAACCGGAGTACCCGGAGGAAACCCACGCAGGCACGGGGAGAACATGCAAACTCCACACAGGAACACCGGAGCCGGGATCGAACCCACGACCTCCACATTGTGAGGCCATCATGCGAACCAGTCGGGCCACCGCGACGCCCTATATACATACATACTCACATTTTATATATATATATATATATATATGTGTGTTAGGGCTGTCAAAATTAAACCGTTAACTCAGGTGATTAATCCCAAACATTTTAACTCAGTTAAATATGTTAACTCAGTTTGATTTACTTCAAAAATAATTTACATCCTTGGCAAATATTGGGCCATATTAGCTGTGCATCTTTAGCAGGTCTCAGCTGGAGTGTGGCGCTTGTGGGCAGTTTTGAGAAATGTTTCGAAAATAAATGTCTGCAAAGATGTCTCCATTTCGATCGCATTCAAGAATCTAATAAAAGCTATTAGAACAGTCTTTGAATTAAATATACTTCATATTGGGTGATTTAGCATCAATTCTAGCCTATCCCAGCTGACTACGGGCAAAAGGCGCACTACACCCTGAACTGGTCGCCAGCCAGTCACAGGGAAGACATAGACACCATCACTGAGTGGGAACTGAACCCACGCTGCCCGCACACAAGTCGGGCGAGTGTACCATTACACCATCAGTGACCTGATGAAAATGTCACTTTATCAATTCAAACATCAAGCCATTTAGCATATGGTTAAACATTGTTAAATCTGGTCTCTTGTTTGTATTCACTCACCCTCCTCTTGGATAATTTTAATCGTAGGTAGTAGGAATAGATAAGTTAACGCCCAGCCGGGGCGCTACTGTTAGGACACAAGAACTTCAACTGGCCGTTCCTGTCAGCGTTTAGTCGACCAATGAGAGGTATCCAGATAGAACCTGGGTGTTCCCAATACAACAGTGTCTCGCAGTGGGCCTTGGTGATATGATCAACCTATTTTATGGCGTTAGATTTATGCCACAACTAAGAAAGCATAATGTCAAATACTGCGTACGAAAACATGTTTTGTGCGTACAAAAATGTGTTTCGTGTGTAAAAGACCCTCCAATGTACGCACAAAATAGGTTTTACGCTTACGGCTTCACTCTCCTCCATGCATACAAAATGCTGATTCACGCTTACGATGCAGGCATGACAATTGTGCCACAATTCTTAACCAATCAGAAGTCGGACATTAGGGCTGTTTCTGATTGGCTGTTAGAGTCCAATCGCAACTCAGAGGTAGGGTAAAAAAAAATACACTGTATAGCGCATTTCACAACAGCTGGAGCTGTAACAAAGCGCTTTCCATATGGTGTAATATAAATAGGAATAGAATGGTGCGCCACAATTGCAAAACAACTACCATGGCGACATCTAATGATGAAGACGCAAATGCACAACTTGAGGTGATTTTTGATTATTAAAAAAAAACAACAACAAATAAAACGAACAGAAAACGTTTATAGAAGCACATGAAACTAAAGGAACAATCAAGCCAATCAAGGATATTTGAAAAAAAAAATTATTACTAATTATTACTAAAACAATAAGAACAAAACAATTAGAATGTGTTAGAGAAATTTGACATTATGCTTACGTAATTGTGGCATAGATCGAATGCCATAGAGAACAGCAGACACCGGACGTGGCCCTTGGTGTGAGGGGTCGTTCCCGTTGTCAGAACGCATTATCATGTTCTCTATTGGTTGGTTTTGGTTTAGTATTTAGTTTCATGTGTTGGCCTTATGCTCCTTTGTGATCTGTCTCGTCAAGTCTATCGTGTCCACCTGTGTCCAGCCCTTGTGTCAACCAATCAGGTCCCTACAACCCTTTGTGTCTTGTCCAGGTGCTCCTCGTTGTCTCGTCAATTTGTTTGTATTTAGTTCCCTGTTTTTCATGGCGTTCTTGTCGGTGCATTATCGTTGTCTCTGGCCTTGTTAGCTGTTCTCGTCTCACGTCCATGTTCACGGCCGTCGTCTTCCTGTTTTGCCTTATTTTTAGTTTAGTCAAGTCCGCGTATTTTGTTGCTCCCACGTTTCGTTCCTTTTTACCTTTATGTTTTTTCCTGATTAAATTGCCCTTAAGTATCCCCTGCCTTGCTTTTCTGCTTTTTTGGTCCTTAACCTCCACGCCAAGCTACCTGACAGAATGCACCGACCAACACCGGACCCAGCAGGAAGCACACGGCAACGAGTTCGCCGTCGGCGCTGAAACTGGTACCGACCAACACCGAACCCATCACGTAGGTTCGGTTTTTCGTTCCACGTCTGTTTCTCCCCCTTCCTTTCGTGTTAACGTCAATGATTACCCCACCGTCGTACCTCCCCATGTTATTGTTGATTCTGATTTCGATGACGACACGGATTTTGAGTTTGCATGTGGTTCTTCTTCCCCTAGTGATTTATGGGCACCTTTTTGTTTTGATGATTTCTCCACTCCTGACAGTGCAAACCCTTACTGGGGCACCCGGTTGTCCATCTATCGGGGACCACCGCGTGGCGGCCAATGACAGCGCCCCAGTAGAGGTTCTGCAACTCCTCACATTACAACGCGCGCTTCACTCCCTGTCACGTGAATCACAGCCACTTCGTTCACCTCGTCCACCATTGGTTTCTGCACCTTGTCACGTTCCAATTGCGTTTCATTGTTCATGCTCACCAGCACCTGTAGTCTCGGTTCCTGGTGTCTCTTGTTCCCCTAAATCCCTACGGCGGCAGGCTGAGAGGGATCAGCATCCATGTCAGCTGCAGCAAACAATGCCGGATCCACGTCAGCTGCAGCAACGCATGCCGGCTCCACGTCAGCTGCAGCAACGCATGCCGGCTCCACGTCAGCTGCAGCAACCCATGCCGGCTCCACGTCAGCTGCAGTAACCCATGCCGGCTCCACGTCAGCTGCAGCACCCTCATGCCGCCTCCACGTCAGCTGCAGCAACCCATGCCACCTCCTCGTCCAGGGCCGGCCCCTCGCCAGTTGCAGCCTCCAGTGCAGTGCCGGCCCCTCGCCAGTTGCAGCCTCCAGTGCCGGCTCCTCGCCAGTTGCAGCCTCCAGTGCCGGCTCCTCGCCAGTTGCAGCCTCCAGTGCCGGCCCCGCGCCGGTTGCAGCCTCCAGTGTCGGCTCCTCGCCAGTTACAGCCTCCAGTGCCGGCTCCCCGTCAGTGCTCCTCGTTGTCTCGTCAATTTGTTTGTATTTAGTTCCCTGTTTTTCGTGGCATTTTGTCGGTGCATTGTTGTTGTCTCTGGCCTTGTCAGCTGTCCTCGTCTCACGTCCATGTTCACGCCCGTCGTCTTCCTGTTTTGCCTTATTTTCAGTTTAGTCGAGTCCGCATGTTTTGTTGCTCCCACGTTTCGTTCCTTTGTACCTTTATGTTGTTTCCTGATTAAATTGCCCTTAAGTCACATGTGTCAAACTCAAGGCTCCAGATCTGGCCCGCAACCTCATTTTATGTGGCCCGCAAAGGGCAAATCATCTGCATCAACTTCCTGTTTCTAGCATATTTTCTTCACTTTTAACAACACTGAGATATGAGATATTGCCATTTATTTGTTACCAGTCCTCCCCTTTTAAAATAAATTGAAAAATTGTTGAACAATTACTTACTAGCTTCTGATTTCAAAACTGGCTTTCCAATCAATTTATATGGCTTCACAGTCATACCGGCCCTCTGAGGGAAACCCCAACTACGATGTGGCCCGTCCACAAAAATGAGTTTGACACCCCTGCCTTAAGTTGTGGCTGCAGCTGGACTATATTGTATTTGCTAGCAAACAGACAGTTAAAATGATCAAATGATTCCGATGGCCAACACAGACGTTGATGGCCTATTCATTCAAATCATATCTAAAAAGCAAAATTATATGAAAATATCTTAAAGGGGAAGTTAACTCAAAATTTGTCATTGCAATAAAATGTTCTATGTGGCCCTACAAGTCTAAGCACAATATTCTGATTAATATTGCAGTAAAATCCAGCCATTTTCACCCAACTCGAGGGGATACCATTTTGCCACTTGCTGTCAACTGAGAATTACATCATGGTTGCTGAGGGTTCAGTTGATGACCAATTTTGTCTCTGCTTACAAATGTCACATGCCCAAGCTCAGAAAACAGATGGGGCGTGACTGGACAGTACATCAGCCATGAGCAAGAGTTGTGTCATTTTCAAGTCGACAAAACTTCACAATTGAAAACATTGCTCTTTTACTATGTTTGTTCTGCTTATATTAGGAATGTGTTGACTGTGGATGGTATGATAAACAATGACTTCTCAGTCATGTTGTTTACTTGCGATGGTGTGAAAAATTTATCATTTTGATTGACTTTGACAAACAGTTCCTATCCCCTGTGAATAGCAGAGGTTTACTCTAATCCTAAATCCATTAAATATTCCACAGAAATATAGCCAGTGGACTATTAAAATCTTAATCATATAAGAGAAAAAAAACTTACAACCATTTTGAAATACTCATTTAATGAATTATCTACTGCATATGATTAACATTTACCAGTGCTTGATTTTCATTTTGATTTTGTGAAACATTTATTAATCGAAATTAAACACTTCTGGATACATTACCTACGTGAATTTGAGAGATGAGTAGCAACTATACTGTTTTGTGTGTATATTTGTGCACTCAATCAACGCTTAGCATATTAATCAATAACAATGCACAGCTCCTCCAGATTTTTCTCCACAATAGTGGTGTCTTGTTACCTTGGTTTAAATCTGTGAGGGTAGACCATGATAAGATCGAAGGCGAACCTGTTTAGAGTCTCTGTGCAGGGTTTTCCTGCAAGCACATTATGGCAATGAGTTTGAGGCTTAAAGGGCTGATTTGACACCCTGGTGCCATAGGAATAAGCCCTAGTCATTCCATCAAGCCTGAAATTAATTAAACAAAGCTCAGCCTCAATCAGGAGAGTGCCTGACAACTTTGAATACAGGGTTCGGTGGGTATTATATTTAGTTTCCGTGGGTGCAGTGTTCAAAAAACAATCAGAATAATACCTTATACTTTGTGCATCAGAAATGATTGGCTTTTTTTATTTAATGTAATCTTTCATGTGATGAAAAATAAACGTTGCCGTGGTTTTCCCCGTTTTTCGTAATTGTTTCGATTGTAGTACTTTGCCATTCAGAGTAGGCACAGCCAGTCCCACGCCCCATACCACCAAAACACACCAATTGACCTGGGCATGAGCCATAATATTTGAGAACACCTGCGGGTAACAACTGTAAAGTACTGGCAAAGGCGACATTATGTATCACTTCACTGCCAGTGCCCATATTTACAAATCATGTATGTCTCTAAATTGATGAACTGATTAGTATTCTGTTTGTAAATTAATCACAGGTATATTTGACCATTATAATGTAGAGCTAGTTGAGACAAACAAGATCAGGGGTGCTCATTACGTCGATCACGATCGACCAGTCGATCGCAAAGGTAGTATGGGTAGATCGCATGACATTAAAAAATAGACGTCAGCCTATCATTATCCGCCATGTGATTGATACAGGGCACCCAGTCAGATGACACCTGATTTTTATTTTTTTTTTTTGTGACACATAGGTCACCACGCATGCGCAAACAACGGTGCTAAGTGCAGCACAACTAACAAGCTAGCGAGTTGGTTACCTCCAATTTTAAGCCCTCGTTTTATTCTCTTGAACTCAAGGATGGTATAAACATGAGTGGGGGTGCTGGACCAAGTAAGAAGACAAAAACGTATCACTTTAATACGGAATGGGAGGAAGAGTTGTTTTTCACAATGACATTTTCGTTTGCCTCATCTGCCAGTCTACCATCGCAATACCAAGGGAAGGGAAATGTGGAGCGGGATTTTTGGACTGTTCATAGAAAATATGATACCGACTTTCTGCCGAAAAGCGAGCTGAGGAAGAGAAAGGTGAAGGAGTCATTTTTCAGACAACTTACTAGAAAAGCGAAAGCCGCCACCGAGATTGGCTACATCTACATACATTGTACAAAAAATCCTCTCTCTCTCTAACTTGGTTATAATGGTTGGCTTCTAATCACAGGGCCGACATACGTCACAATTCAAGTAAAATAAACATTAGCTATCCAAAAGCGTGGCGCCTGCAACCAGAGAGCAGAGGGGGTTCTAGCTGTCTCATCTGAGAGGGAATGAAGCTTTGTTGCCTCAACGGGATTTGTTTCACCTCTTTGTCTGCAGAGCCTAATTGGCCTGAGAGGCAAAATGTTTTCCATCTTGGCATCGTTAATACTTTTGTCTGAAATTGACTAGGTCAGGCCTCATCTCATTCATTATCTCTTTTTATTCTCTCGCGTGTGACAAGCGAGCAGATTATAACAAGTTCTCGATGAATCCAACCTCATGCCTGGATTTTATTTTGAAATTTAAAGACGGTTTATTGAAATTGATTAATCCAAAAATGCGTTTTACACTGGCTATTTTTTCTTTGACAATGGATGCAACTGATTAATTAATTTCATTTGTTTATATTGGCATGTGTTACAGTAAAAAAAAAATTACATATATTAATGTAGCTCATTCATTAGTATGTATGCCCTAATTGACAGCTGCCAAAATGCTTGTCTGTAATCTTTGTGTAATGGCGCATGCATCAGTGTAGAATCTCTTTAAATAAAATTATTTACAATGTGTGTGTGGGGGGGGGGGTAGTCAATTAAAAGTCACAGAGGTCCACGACGAAAATATCTTCCAATTAAAAGGTCCGCAGCCGAAGCTGTTGAGCAGGCTCGAAGACGGATAGCTTGTACCCTGCTAGAACATCAGGGTAAGTTTGGGACGGCTTTTCGCCGCTCATTCCTGCCGACTGCTGTCAGACTTTTTAACAAGAACATTGGGTCAGGCCTACAAACGGGAGGGCATTAGTGCAATTGTGCAGTCCTAGGATGCAATATACACTACTACTGTACTTTCAGCCAATGGTGTACTTAAATATTGACCAATGATGTATTTTGTTTACCATTACAATATTCTTATAACAGTACTTCTATCACTGCAGTATTTCTACCATTGCAGGGCGTTCACTATTACAGTTCTTTTATCATTGCAGTACTTTTATCATTGCAGTATTTCCCATCATTGCGGTACTTTTACTATTACAGTACTTTCATCATTGCAGTATTTTTCTATCGTTGCAGTACTTTTACCATTACAGTACTTTTATCATTGCAGTATTTTCTATCATGCAGTACTTTTCTATCATTTCAGTACTCTTACCATTATAGTACTTTTATCATTGCAATATTTTTATCATTGCAGTATTTTCAATCATTCAGTAGTTTTTATCATTACAGCGTTTCCCCCTCTGTATAATGGACAGGCATTAGGAGTGTTTCCTTACACTTAGATACGTTTATACTGTGTATATTTGCATGCTTTTTATGAATGTCTGCTGCTAATGTTATACATTAACGGCTACATTACGCCGCCGACTCTGTGTGATCTATATCTTTGCTGCTGTAACACCTCAAATTTCCGCATTGTGAGACTAATAAAGGACATCTTTATCTTTATCTTTTATAGTTTATAGCTAGTTTTGTAACTACAACATGAATTACACAAATCACGTAGTTACACCGATTAACAAAATGCCCTTGCTGTTTTTGTAGGCAACGTGGAAGACTACTGTGTGGTTTGCTCCATGATAGGGAGTGATGGAGAGTCCAGCATGATTGAAATGGTATAAATCAGAGGTATTCAATTAAAAGTCATAGTGTCATGACCCGTCTGTCACGTCATGTCTGTTTGTTTTTACAGCCGAGTGGGGCGTTTTCCCCAGCGCTCGTTCCCGTCGCACGTCACCTGGCCGGGAGAGACGCGCCCACCGGCCGCACACCTGACTCTCATTGTGCTCTCTAATTACGGGCCAGTCCGCGTCGGATTATTATCCAGCGTTGCTCATGCTCATGTTCCGTGTACTTATTCTCAACCTTGTTTATTCCGTGTATTGCCTTTGCGTTTTTGTGTGTTTATGACCAGCTATTCCTCGGCTCGCGTTTTGTTCTCGTTTCGCCATTGAATTCCTTCTTATCCTTTCGTGGTAAGCCATTTTCGTTATTCGTGTTCCTTGCCTTTGCAAGCGCTTTCTGTTTAGTCGTTGTTCTTTTCCTAGTGTGAGTTTGTCCGCCAGCGTTTTTTGTTCTCGTCATCCTCGACGACTGTAATTGTAGATAGACCCTAGCCATTGATATTCCTTAGTACATATATATATATATATTTAGATAATTGATAACCTGACGGTGTTTAATAAATATCTTTGTAAGCAGCATTTTTCTGAGTCAGCGTTTTAAGAGTCCACCCTCCGTTTTCCAGCCACGGCTGGAAGACGATCGTGACAGAATAATCCGACCATGGAGTCTGCTGACACTGAAAAAAATTTCAAAGCTCTGGCCAGCCAAGGGCACTTAGTGGGTCAACAGGAGACCGAGCTCGCCACCCTGCGCGACGCGGTCGGACTGTTGGCTCATAGGTTAGAGAATTTTGACGCCCGTATCGGTTCCCTCTTCGCGCACGCCGCGTCGGGTTCCGACCCGATCGCTTCCGCCTCCGGTACGCCGCCTCCCGGGTTCCCGGTTCGAGAACCCAGCCTACCCAACCGATATGGCGGAGAACCCGGTCTCTGCGGGCTGTTTGTCTATCATTGCCGGTTGATTTTTGATCAACAGCCCCTCACGTATGCTCACGATAGTACCAAAGTCGCGTTCATGATGAGCCTCCTGACTGGCCATGGCCGTGAGCAACGCCCGTCCGGACCTTCGGTCGTCTTTCTCCGCTTTCCTGACGGAGTTCCAGAGGGTGTTTCACCACCCTATTCGGGGAAAGGAGGCGGGGGGAGAACTGCTGCACTGCACTCAAGGGGGTCGATCGGTGGCTGACTACTCCATTGCCTTCCACATTCGAGCCACGGAGAGCGGTTTCGACGACTGCGCCCTGCGTACCGTGTTCCGGAGGGGACTGAACTCCGCCCTAAAGGACGAGCTAGCTGTGTGGGAGGATGTGGGCTTGTGTGAGGAGCTCATCACCCTGGCCATCCGCCTGGACAACCGCCTGCGAGAGCATCGCCGAGAGAGAGTGGTCGTACCGAGCCAGCGCGTTTCCGGGTCCCCAAGCCTCCTCCAGCCGACGAGCCCATGCAGCTGGGAGCGGGTCGCCTGGATTCACTGGAGCGCCAACGACGGCGCAGTTCGGGGGCATGCTTCTACTGCGGCCTCCAGGGTCACCGAGTGTCGGCCTGTCCGGGACGACCTGCTCGCCGGACGTCACCTCCTAGCCACATCGAACACTGTGAGTCCGCTGCCGACCTCTCCGCGCCCATCCACTCCGGGAAGGAGCGGTCCGGCGTCGGGGCCCAAGGACATCGGGCGGCATCCCCAGGGACTTTATGAGACTGGAGGTGGAGGGGGAAATCATGGGGCCTAGCACGTCCGTTCGCATCCGCGCTCTGATCGACTCAGCCCCAGGGACGTTATGAGACTGGAGGTGGAGGGGGAAATCATGGGGCCGAACACGTCCGTTCGCATCCGCGCTCTGATCAACTCAGGAGCAGACGATTGCTTTATTGATGCCTGTTTAGTGGCCGAACTCTGGTGCACAGACACTGAACTCGACAAATCCGAGAAATTATGCGATCTCGACGGGCGCCTCCTGGCGGATATCCGACAGTTAACACAACCACTGACCCTGAAAATATCGGGGAACCACCTCGAGCAGCGTTCCTTTTTCGTGATGCCGTCAAGGGCGGCACCGGTCGTTCTCGGAATACCCTGGCTAAAGGCGCACAAACCGGTCATTGACTGGGATAGGATGTCGATCCAAAATTGGAGCCCTTTTTGCTATGCCCATTGCTTGCGTTCCGCGGAAGAGGGGCTACAGGTCAGAGTAGCTCCGATCGAAGCAGTTAATCTTGACAACGTGCCTAAGGCTTACCATGATCTTAGAGCAGTGTTCAGCAAAGAGAACGCCAAGTCCCTGCCACCTCACCGTCCGTACGACTGCGCGATCGACTTACTGCCGAACTTGGTTTTGCCGTCGGCGCGTTTGTAGAAGGTCTCCCAGCCAGAACAGGCGGCCATGAAGGAGTACATCACCGAGTCCCTGGCCGCGGTGCTGATTAGACCTTCGAAGTCCCCGGTGGGAGCTGGCCTGTTCTTCGTAGAGAAGAAAGATAAGTCCCTACGGCCCTGCGTGGATTACAAGGGCTTAAACGACATCACCGTTAAAAATCGCTACCCGCTTCCATTGCTAGACTCCGCGTTTGCCCCCTTGCAATCGGCCACCATCTTTTCCAAACTGGATTTACGTAGTGCCTATCACTTGATTCGAATAAGAGAGGGCGACGAGTGGAAAACCGCATTCAAGACGCCCCTGGGGCACTTCGAAAACTTAGTAATGCTTTCGGATTAACCAACGCTCCCGCCGTGTTCCAGGCCCTCATAAACGACGTTTCAAGAGACATGCTCAATGTATGCTGTTTTGTGTACCTCGACGACATCCTTATCTTCTCACGCTCCGCTACAGAACATCAGCAGCACGTCCGGTCTATCTTGCAACGTCTGCTCGAAAACAAGCTCTACGTAAAAGCCGAAAAATGTGAATTCCATAAGACGTCAGTCCAGTTCCTGGGGTTTGTAGTCGAGGACGGGCAAATTAAGGCCGATCCGGCCAAGACTCGCGCGTTGGTGGATTGGCCGACGCCATCGTCTCGTAAACAACTGCAGAGGTTCCTGGGCTTTGCTAATTTTTACCGGCGCTTTATCAAGGACTATAGTCGCCAAGCCTTAACCCTCACTCGACTCACGTCCACCAAGACCCGGTTTGCGTGGGATAGCCGGGCCGAAGCCGCGTTCATCAGTTTAAAGAAAGCCTTCACTAACCCGCCTGTGTTGCGTCATCCTAACCCAGATCTGTCTTTCGTTGTAGAGGTGGACACATCAGATTCGGGAGTGGGGGCCGTCCTTTTTCAGCGTTCTCCGGTCGACCAGAGACTCCACCCCTGCGCCTTTTTCTCCCGCCGACTCAGCCCAGCCGAATCCAATTATGACGTGGGAAACCGGGAGCTATTGGCCGTGGTCCTGGCGCTCCAGGAGTGGCGACACTGGCTTGAGGGTACCACGGAGCTGTTCACAGTCTACACGGATCACAAGAACCTTTCGTATATCCGGTCCATGAAGCGACTAAACCCCCGGCTGGCGCGTTGGTCCCTCCTACTCAGCAGATACAATTATACCCTGACGTAACGCCCCGGGTCCAGAAACACCAAACTCGATGCCCTGTCGCGCATCCACGACTCCTCGGAGGAAGAGGATGGACCCGACAGCGTGGTGCCAAATCATCGCCTGGTGGGAGCCCTGCAGTGGGAAGTAGAACAACAGATCCGGGGAGCACAGGGCGAGGCCAGCACCCCGGCTGGATGCCCCCCAGGTCGTTATTTTGTGCCGACCCAACATCGCGCGGAAGTGATCAAGTGGGGGCACTCCTCCAAGTTGGCCTGTCACCCGGGCATCCGCCGTACCCTCGGGCTAATTGGGCAACGTTTCTGGTAGCCGTCGTTGAAGGGAGACGTCACGGACTATAACAAGGCCTACCCTGCCTGCGCCGCCAGTAAGGCCGCCCATCAGCCTCCGGCGGGACTCCTGCAACCATTACCAGTTCCTGCACGCCCATGGTCCAACATCGCCCTGGATTTTGTCACGGGCCTACCTGTTTCCCGGGGAAAGACAGTCATCCTGACCATCGTGGACCGGTTCTCCAAGTCCGCCCACTTCGTCGCCTTGCCCAAGCTTCCTTCCGCCCTGGAGACGGCCAATCTACTGGTTCAACACGTGGTCAGGCTACATGGAATCCCGGACGACCTGGTGTCCGACCGAGGGCCACAGTTCATCTCCCGCGTATGGATACGCTTCTGCCAGTCCCTGGGAACGACGTCGAGTCTGTCGTCCGGTTACCATCCTCAATCCAACGGACAGTCGGGGCGGGTCAACCAGGACTTTGAAGCGGCCCTCCGGTGCGTCTGCCACGACCGGCCTTCATCTTGGGCCGACCACCTACCCTGGGTTGAGTACGCACATAACACCCTGGTCTCGTCTGCCACCGGGCGATCTACGTTCATGACCGCGTATGGTTACCAACCACCGCTGTTCCCGACCCAGGCGGGAGTGGAAGAGGTCCCATCGGTCCAGCGCCACCTCAAAAGGGCTCACCGCGTCTGGAAGGAGGCCAGGGCGGCCCTGTCCCGCACAGCGTAGCGCAACCAGCGCATCGCGGACCGCCGTCGGCGACCGGCTCCTGCCTACAAGATTGGGGACAAGGTCTGGCTGTCCACCCGCAACCTCAACCTGGCGGGCTCGTCCCGCAAACTGGGTCCGCGGTTTGTGGGTCCCTTTGAGATCGAGGCCATCATCAACCCGTCTCCGTCAAGCTCAAGTTGCCCCCCACTATGAAAATCCACCCAGTTTTTCACGTGTCGCTGATCAAACCGGCTCCTACCTGCCTTCTGGTTCCTCCTACCACCCCACCACCACCTCCTAGGATCGTCGACGGCGACCCGGTGTACACGATGCGGGAGATCTTGGACTCTAGGCGCAGGGGAAGAGGGGTCCAGTACCTGGTCGACTGGGAAGGCTATGGTCCGGAGGAGCGTCAATGGATTCCCCGCTCCTGGATCGTGGGTCCATCTCTCATCCGCGACTACCACACCGCACACCGGTCTAAACCAGGTGGTCCGCCAAGAGGCGTCCGTTAAGGGGGGGGGTACTGTCATGACCCGTCTGTCACGTCATGTCTGTTTGTTTTTACAGCTGAGTGGGGCGTTTTCCCCAGCGCTCGTTTCGTCGCACGTCACCTGGCCGGGAGAGACGCGCCCACCGGCCGCACACCTGACTCTCATTGTGCTCTCTAATTACGGGCCAGTCCGCGTCGGATTATTATCCAGCGTTGCTCATGCTCATGTTCCGTGTACTGATTCTGAACCTTGTTCATTCCATGTATTGCCTTTGCGTTTTTGTGTGTTTATGACCAGCTATTCCTCGGCTCGCCCTTTGTTCTCGTTTCGCCATTGAATTCCTTCTTATCCTTTCGTGGTAAGCCATTTTCGTTATTCGTGTTCCTTGCCTTTGTAAGCGCTTTCTGTTTAGTCGTTGTTCTTTTCCTGGTGTGAATTTGTCCGCCAGCGCTTTTCGTTCTCGTCATCCTCGACGACTGTAATTGTAGATCGACCCTAGCCATTGATATTCCTTAGTACATATACATATATATATTTAGATAATTGATAACCTGACGGTGTTTAATAAATATCTTTGTAAGCAGCATTTTTCTGTGTCAGCGTTTTAAGAGTCCACCCTCCGTTTTCCAGCCACGGCTGGAAGACGATCGTGACACATAGAAGTCCACGACGAAAATTTCTTCCAATTAAAAGGTCCGAACCAAAGTCCAACTTCCCGAAATGTCTAGCCTATGTTCACATTTTTATATAGTTTCAATATTTAATCATTTTCAACAGAGCGCACTTATATATTAAATATTTTGCAATGTTCCCATTAAACACCTTTGCCAGTCAAACAAATATAAGGCGTTTATTTCACATTCAAGAAAATGTGGCTCCAGGAATTTAAGGGTACCACTTCCAGAAAAAACAGTAAAATATCTCCTGCAGAACTATATTAAGTGCTAAGCATTGATCTTTTACCTTTTTTTTTTAAATCAGAGTTATCAGCCTAAAAAAAATGGAAAGCCTAATTATCCAAGTAAACCAGGTCAACATGTTCAGTACACAATCAATAAAAATGGCTGTCCTCATGAAAAACTAATTCAAAATGAGCTTTGACACCACTTATATATATATATTTATATATATATATTTTTTTAACTTCTCTAAATGAGAAAAATTAGTTTGTGACTGCCCTGCCAGTGACTTAAATCTGTGTTGGAACGAAGTCAGGGCCATTGGGATTTGGTAGATTATTTCACACATATGGGCTTTGTGTTTTCCTTTAAATAATGTTTGTGCAACCACATTTAAGCACTCCTTCACAACTTCCCCATCACTTGAACGTTTTTTATGTTTCCCCAAAATCCATGATACTTTCACTGAATATTCGTTTGCATGCCGCTGGGATGTAAACGAAAATGTAAAAATCTGTTGTACTGCACTCGAAGTTCGATGTTTTTGCCTGCGCTCACCTCAAACGTCAGCGGATGACTGTGCACAAAAGGGCGGTGCTGTGTTTCGTTGTGACGCTTTGCAATGTTGCGAAGGTTTCGGAGCATATGATGCACACTGGTTTTGAATTGGCTGCAACCTGAACAAAACTAAATTTCTCCGTCCATTCATTTAAAACAAGACGCATCGACCTCGCGAACTTTTTTGCAAGGCATACTGTCAGCAGCACTATCTTCCGGTCTGCTGCGCAATTGGCAGTGGATCGTAAACAAAAGATTTGATTGGCTCAAATCTGTGACGCCTTTTCCGTATTTACTAGAATTGCAGCGCCAACGTTTGCGAATGCGCCCTGAAAAAAAATTCATCATAGATTGGGCATGGGTCCGGTCCGAACCATCCGAATCCGGACCGCGGTCCGCCATTTGGTGATGCCTGCTATATAGCCTTCCCTATACATTTTTAAAGAAGTTAAGTTCAGAATAAGTTCTGAAGTCTTATTTTCTTATTCAAAAACAATGAAAACAAAACTATGTCGAGTTAATAATTGCTATCGGAGAGTACATTATTATTATATATATGAATAATATAATATTCATTTTCTATATAACCTATCTGTTTGTGGAATATCAGTTTTGTTGCTGATGCTCCGCTGCTCGAGTTTCTTTTGTTGGTGGAATTGACTCCTGTAAAAGACATAGAAATTGTGTGTCTTGTCTTGTGGTTCGTCAGCAGGAGGAATGATCATTCAGTGAATATTTCTTATATGGAGCTGAGAGAGGGAGATTTTTGACTTTTACAGTTAGAAAAAAAAATACTTTTCAGTCCTGTTTAGATCCATGATTATTTCTCTGGCAGAATAAGTGGTTAGAATGAAAGCAACAAATCATTGACTCCCTCGTCTTTTGTCTGGCCCACCTCCATCCTACCCCTTCCCTCTGCACTGAAAGAATGGTGCTGACATTTCAGCCGGGAACAAAGAATAGAGGCAGGTTGTAATGTGTGCAGTCTTGCTTTTACTTTCTCCTGTTGTAGAAGTACTTAAGTGTCATGTTAAGCCCTAGGATGAAGGAGGCTCAATGACCTACCCTTGCTCTCAGTGTCTTTACTGTATTCTGTGCTAGCGCTAGGTGCCAGCGGAGCCATATCTCTTATCAGCACAAAAGTCAAACAGATTGGTGACTCAAGTTCCCTCTTTACCCAATGTTGGCTTTTATTTGTTTATACCTGAGCGCAGAGCTTGAGTTTCAGGCCTTTATATTGCTAATTACTTCCCCATTAAGACTCCAAGTCTATAACAGAGTTGCCCAAAAAAGACCTCCTTCCAAGAAGGGAGCCTGAGTGGGGATGACCCATCAGGTTTGGGACAAAATATGACTATTTCAAAGTACTGCACAATCCCTTTCACATCAATATTAGAAATAAATTAAAAGTCAACGGCATACTCTAGTAGTGGAGTTGTTCCTATTAACACAGAGCCCAACAATGTTGCAATGTCTTGTTGGAATTTAGTTTTAAATCAATGTTAGAGTTTAATTTTAAATCAATGTAAACTCAAATTAGCAATCTGACTCCAATTTGTGACCTTACCCAACTCTCACTCATCCAACAATATGACCGCTCGTTCTGCAATAGAAAGGTATCAGGAAGCACGAGTGGATTTATTCCTAATACACAGATTATTATATTGATTACATGTGCACCTGGGTCTCGGGCAATGTTCCCTCTAAGCTGCGCGCGTGCGCAATCGCGCACTGCTTGCACACACTCAGCGCACAAGAACGTCTATGCAGCGCACAAAATAAAATAAAACAGAAACGCATTACTTAATATCTAATTTTAGAACTGATATAATCTAGTTAATTAGACCAGTTATATATATATATTTTGTACCATTTTGCAATGTAACTTAATGAGTGACAGGTGTCCAGCCAATAATGCCGTACAGTTCGTGTACGGCTACGCAGCCAATCGGAGCAGAACGTCGCGAATGTGCCCTGCCCATATGCGCCGTGCAGGTTAGCTAGCTAACAACAGTGCAGCGGAGTTAAGAGACGCAGATGCTAACCCCTTATCATGGCGAAACAAACGGTCAGTGACGCATCCACTCATCAAGCCAAAGTAAAAAAGAAATGTGGTTCTTTTAAGATGGAATGGCTGTCGGAGTATGTGAAAATAGAAGAACAAGCGGTAAAACTGAGTGAGATTTTTTCCTTTTCGAGTGAGAAAGGTTTACTCTGCAAAAGCAAGAAGGACAGACGGGGACAATAAGGTAAAATTTAAATCAGATTTGTGCATATTCTAGTGACATATATTAATCATTAAATGCTGTTACTATTAGATAATTTATGGGCAGGGTTTCCACTACATGTAATTCATTTGCAGGCGTGATACTGGTGTGTGGCCACAGCGTGCACATCTGATGTTGCTCAGGGAGCGTGTGCTCAGGGAGCTTGTGTGTCTGCTCAGACACATGAAAAATTAGAGGGAACATTGGTCTCAGGTCCCTCTCAATACAACTCTGTATGCCTCTCTTGCCACCAGCAGACGTATTCTACATCCGAGTTGCCCAGTAATGATTCATACTATACAATATGCAAATGGCACAGCAACAAAGGCATCCTGGCATGATTCTATTGGCTATGTGTATCCTGTAGTTCACTTTAGCTTGCTCTTATTGGTCTTTCTTCCCCCGCCGAATCCCGTGGCTCCTCCTGCGTGTGATCTTTTGATGGCTGCTCCTTCATCCACTGCCCCCCCGAGTCATCTCGTCTCGCTCAGCACCGTCTGCTTCTAAAACATTCCATTCTTGCACATTCCTGCACCCCACACACCGTTCCGCTCCACCAGTCACACACAGGATGCAGCAACATCTAATGAGCTACACCAAGCTCAAATTCCTGTATTCCTTTATTCTGCTGTGTGAACTACTAGCCGTCAACAGATAATTACATTTGTTGCGATGTCAGGGTCTTCATCTAGTGGTGAAGAAGCCACTTATCTTCTCAGGGTACCTCAAATGGAGTGCATAGAGTAGTTTAAACAAAATCACAATCAAGTCTGTCCAAGGATTATGGGACATTACAACCTCAAGGATGATTGGGACATGTTGAGTTTCAAATGTTATTCCAGCAGGCACCTTTTCTTTCTTGGCTGTCCACTGCAATCAGAGCCACTGCTACTTCCTGGGCTGCCTTCAACTGCTCCTGAAAAGAGAATTTGTGTGGGTAATTGTTCGAATACCCAAGTGCAAAAAAGGGTAGTAATGGAAGTGAAACCCTACTGCACAATTACACTTTACAAATCAAGTATAAAAACATGAAAATGTGCAGACATACAAAGTACTACATCCAACATGTATGACTAATATTGTTGTACTTTTTAATGGAACTGCTCTGAAGACATCAATTAAAATACACAAATGTTTTTCATTTTTTTATATTAAGTTATTTTTCAGCACAAATCGAGGTGTTGTCAAGTCAAGTCAAGTCAATTTTATTTGTATAGCCCTTAATCACAGACAGTCTCAAAGGGCTTTACATAGCCACAATCGACATCCCCAATCTTAACCCCCAGGAGGGCAAGGAAAAACTCAAAAAACCTCATTAGGGGAAAAGTGAGAAACCTTGAGAAGGGACCACAGATGGGGGAATCCCCCTTCCAGGATGACCAGGCTGCAATGGATGCCAACTGGGCAACATTTGACACATACAATGATGCTATGCAATAATAGATAAGATAATGTAAGAGTCAATTGAATGAAGTGCTTCAGGAAGATGACTTCAGTGGAGTGGGTCCTCATCCAGGGCCGTAATATCCATGGCAGCATATCCGAAGATGAACCTTCGATCTTGTACCAGTCAGTTGGTGTAAATTCAGAACAGCCACTTCCAAGTGAATCGCCATCACCTAATTCGGGGAATTGGGAACAGAAAAGAAAGAACAGAAATAGCAAACAGGCCAACAAGTAGTTCAATGAAGTGCTGAAATATAAGGAAATCAGAAAAGGCGCTGCATGAAGACGACTTCGGCAGAGCAAGTCCCTTCCCGGTTCGTCAGTGCCGTAATCTTCAAAGCATGTCCCCATCACCTAATTCCCAAGCAGGGGAAGGAGGGGGCAGAAAAGAGAAGAATCGGCAGTAAACAGGCCAACAAATAATTAAATTAGATGCTAAAGTATATAAATAAATTGATCAAATGTTGCGCTGCAGGAAGACGACATCACTGGAACAGGTGCTTGCCCAGTATAAAGGAAAAGAACACAGAGACTTCTCAAGTTCTGAATACCTCAGATGAATCTTCCTTTAGGCAGAGGTGGGCGGTCAAGGCCTTCTCTGCTGGCCTAACATAATCAAGAAATCATGATCATATATTCACATTGATGTCATATTCTATTGTAGTGTTGTATTTTTAGTGAGTTTTTATCCAATCAGAATTTAGCTGGCTCGTGTTGCCAGGCAGATTTCACAATACCAGTAGCGCGCACTATTCGTCCGAGGCCTTATGAGACTATTGTGCGGGCGTCTATTCTGTGTCTCAAGGGAGCTTTTACAGTTGAAAGACAGCTGCGATAGCCAACTCTTGCTTTTTTTTTAAACCACAACAGCCAAAGGAGGGAAAAGTGTGGATTTAATTGCAGATACACTTGCGAGGCCATTTTCAAGACGGACCTTTCACCAGAAGCTAGATTGTCCAACACTCACTCAGTACTGTGTTTCTTTAGATTATTTGTCCAGCCGAGGTCCTTAATGATGGTATTATGAGGGGGATTTATTCAAGTCGGACTAAGTAGGACTTCAATGCCTTTAGGTACAATGGTTGGCCAACTAGGGATACTGTTTTCATGTATTGATGTTTATGCTCTGTTGGACAAATACAGTAAATCAGGACGTTTAGCGTCTGCTCTAACACACATAACTATGCCAAGGGGAAAAAAAAACTGTCCTTAATATTGTGCCCACACAAGCACACTTTTATCAGCTTGTGGTTCAAAGAAAACACAGCGCTTAATTATAATTAATTGATTTGGATTGATCCATCCAACAATTCATTATCAGAGCCGCTTCACCTCACAAGAGTCGAGGGCGTGCTGGTGCCAAACCCAGCTATCTTCGAGCAGTTGGGGGGTTACACCCTGGACTGGTTGCCAGCCAATCGCAGGGCACACAAACACGAACAACCATCCACGCTCACAATCACACGTAGGGGCAATTCAGAGTATCCAATCAACCTACGATGCATGTATATACTTATCTATTATCTAAATAGCTTTTCAACCATTTATATGCTAGACCCCTTTGCCATATCTCTGTAATTGTGTGAAGGCCTCCGCCTTCACACATATGTTATTCTACACCATTCAACTTTTTTATATATTCTATTTTCTTCCTCGCCTTTTTTCGGCGCGTAACTACTTCCAAAGTTTTCATCCGATTTTCACCGTTCTAACTTCGTTCTATTCCAAAAATTCACGCAAAGCGTGCTTCCATTTTTATGTCTTCACCTATTTCCCATAATTCACCATTTCACTTTATTCACCCCCAAAAACCCCATTCATTTCCACAAATTAACCCCCGCCCTTTACCTCCATTCGAAACATCAGCTCATTCAATTTACCCTTGGGGGGGTTATCTCGGATTTACTTTAACAGCCCCCCCGCCCTCACATTCACATGCTTCCAATTTGAAATTTTAGACATTCAGGTCATTCAACACATTCCTGTATATCCTCATTCAAATCAGGTCATTCATGTCTACAGTGCTACCACTTTTTCATGTTTCAAGTTTTTCACCATTTTACATTTTTCACCCCCCCAAAACCCCATTCATTTCCCATTTACAGCGATTCTGATTCATTGTTTTCCTCTTACTTCTCCAATTTTCATCCAGCAATGCCGAGAGCATTGTTTCACCCCCACACTGAGTTAAACGGTACCCAGCCGTATGGGTCTCTTTCCAAATTTACCACCAAATTTTCCACTAATATTCTCCATTCATTTCTAATGGCAAAAATTTGGGAATGCGTTTACTTTTCCAATTTTCATCCAGCAACGCCACAACCCTCGTTTCACCCCCACACTGATATAAAAGGTACCCAGCCATATGGGTCTCTTTCCAAAGTTTTAACCAGATTTTCCACCAAAATTCACCATTCATTTCCAATGGCTAAAATATGGGAATGCATTAACTTCTCAGATTTTCATCTAGCAACGCCGAGAACATCGTTCCACCCCCACACTGGTATAAAAGGTACTCAGCCGTATGGGCCACTTTCCAAAATTTCAACCAAATTTTCCACCAAAATTTACTTTTCATTTCTAATGGCAAATATTTGGGAATGCTTCACCATTTTTCATCCGATTCAAACCATCCATCCATCATCTGTACCGCTTCTCCTCACTAGGGTCGCGGGGGTTGCTGGAGCCTATCCCAGCTATCTTTGGGCAGTAGGCGGGGGACACCATGAATTGGTTGCCAGCCAATTGCAGGGCACACAGAGACGAACAACCATCCGCACTCACACTCATACCTAGGGGCAATTTACAGTGTTCAATCGGCCTGCCATGCATGTTTTTGGAATGTGGGAGGAAACCGGAGTACCCGGAGGAAACCCACGCAGGCACGGGGAGAACATGCAAACTCCACACAGGATGGCCGGAGCTGGGATTGAACCCACACCCAATGCTCTCTCTCACTGTGAGGCCATCGTGCTAACCAGTCGGCCACCGTGCCGCCCCCGATTCAAACCGTTCCAACTTAAAAAAATTCTCCTTTCACTTTTTTCAGGTGATTCACTCTATTTATGTTTCAAACTTTCAGTCAATTATCCATTCCAGATGTCACGTTTTCATTCACGTTTACATAATTCCATTAAGAAATTCAAAACATTCAGGTGATTCATAACACATTCCTTTATCTCCTGTAAATTTTTCACCTCATTCATTGTTTACAGAGGATGCTCGCACCTTAGCCTCCACCACAGTGCGGCAGCCATCTTGGATTAGTTTAATTCAAAATCATTCAATGTCATTCAGTATCATTCAAGATCATTCCACATCCTTCCACGAAAAAAAAAATTCCAGCTTCTCCGCCTTTATACGCAATTTCTTCAGGAATTGCATTTTCTAGTTGTGTGAAGGCCTTCACACATATGTTATTCCACGCCGTTTCACTTTGTTATTGTGTGAAGGCGAAGGCCTTTCACTGTTCCACCTTCGTTCTATTCCCAAAAAAATTCACATAAATCGTGCTTCCATTTTTCATGTCTTCACCTATTTGCCATAATTCACCATTTCACTTTATTCACCCCCAAAAACCCCATTCATGTCCAATTGGAGATTCAACAATTCACTATTAAATGCTTCAAAATTTAAATTTAACCCATTCAGGTCATTCATTTCACATTACAGTATCCCCTTTCCGACTTTCACCTCATTCACGTTTCATAGATTCGTCCATTTCCAATTGCACTTTTCGGCCCACAACTGCTTCCACATATTTCATCCGATTCTCACCGTTCCAACTTCAATCTATTCCAAAATATTCACGCCATGCGTGCTTCCATTTTTCATGTCTTCACTTATTTCCCATAATTCACCATTTCACTTTATTCACACCCCAAAACCCCATTCATTTCCAATGGGAGATTCAACATTTCACTATTTTACGCTTCAAATTTAAAATTTAACACATTCAGGTCATTCATTTCACATTCCTATATTGCATTCACAATTTTACCTCATTCACGTTTCATAAATTTATCCATTCCCATATCCCATCTCGTATTTACTTGACCAGCCCCCCCATCCCCTACCCCTTTCTTCGACAAGCGTTAGCTTCCCCATTTTTCATCCGATTGTCATCGTTCCAACTTCAACCAATTCCAAAAATTCACGCCATGCAGGCTTCCATTTAGCCCCTCCGGTCCCCCCCCTTCAATTACCCCCTCCCCCCTTCACCTCCATACGAAACAGCTCATTCAACTCACCCTTGGTGGGGTTTATCTGGGATTTACTTTAGCAGCCCCCCAGTGCCACCCTCAAACCCCGCCCCAGTGTGGTAGCGAGTCAGCAATCTTGGAGAAGGATGCCAAATACACAGTCAGTGAACCACATGTGACAACACCAAACCAGAGCCGGAAGTGACATAGCCAAACCGGAAGTAGGCCGGACGTGACGTCACCCAGACCGGAAGTAGCCGGGAAATGACGCCATTTGACAGTAAGTGACATAATTCACTCATATTTGAACCGGAAGTAACATTTTTCAACCGGAAGTGACGAAATTCGAACGGATTCACTTGATTCACTCTATTTGAGTGTCAGAAATTCATACATTCGTCCATTCCCAATGGATCTTTACAATTCACGTGTACATGGTCTCAATTAGAAACTCAAAACATTAATTTTTCATCTCTCACATTCTTCACCTCATTTACTGTATTCATGTTTCAAAGATTCATTCATTAATCCATTCATTCCAGGCATTCTCACTTATATTATTTTGTAAAGGCTGACTCTATCCATGCACCTGTACATGCTTGCATGGTTCAGAGGTTAAGCACTCGTGTTTCTACCCTGGAGGTTGTCGGTTCAAGTCCTCACCATTAAACACCTTTTTTTTCTTTTTAAATGGACACAATGTTTCCATGCTTTACATTATTCAACATTTTACATTATAATATTTTCTAATTCACTCTATTCATATTAATTTCCATTTAATGTCATTTGACATCATTCAACATCCTTCCACGTTCCATCATTCAGTATCATTCCACATTCTCATTCAATTCTATTCTCTACGATTCAAACTCATTCTATTTCATTCACTGTGATTCAAAATCATTCAACTGCATTCAATATCATTCTGCATCCTTCCACCCAGATGGCTTCAACTCCTGAGCCTTCACACGCAGTTTCTCCAGAAATTGTTTATTTAGTAATAAATGGTCTATCATATTGTGAGAGCCAGTTCTTCTTTTTATGTATTTTGTTTCATGTTAGGAATTCTGACCATTCCCGTAGCTTAAGTACATGTTGTACCACACGACATTGCTCACTGTACTGTATTGTGAAAGATTCAATACAAGAAGACGAAAGATTTCCTTTGAGTCCTTGTGAGTTGTTGAATGAAAGTGAAAGCTGAGGATAAAAGATGTGCCACTGCAGACAAGTCAGAACTACCTTCGGCTGCCCGCACTGATTAATGAAGCTTACAAAAAACATAATTCCTGCCACGACAGTATCAAATGCTTTTTTATAGTTCAATAAAATTCCCAATGGAAAATTCTTTGTCTATAGTAGGGGCTATTGCTTCCACAAGCTCCATTACTGCCATTGAGGTGGTCAGTTTTACACTGAAGCCCTATTTATTTTCACTTAAACACATGTTTTTGAATGTAGTTATCGAGTTCACATGCAAATAGCTATTCTTGAATTTTTGAGAACTGTGGTGACAGTGATATTGGTCTTTAATTAGTGAATAGGTGTCTATCTCCATTTTTTTTAATTGGAATGACTTTTGCTATTTTGATTTTTGATGAGATGCTTAAAGGTTACACATATAGTTGAAAGGTTGCACTTCATCCATCCATCCATCCATTATCCGCCGCTTATCCGGGGTCGGGTCGCGGAGGCAGCAGCTTCAACAGGGAAGCCCAGACTTCCCACTCCCCAGCCACATCGTCCAGCTCTGCCGGAGGGATCCCCAGAAGTTCCCAGGCCAGCCGGGAGATATAGTCTCTCCTGGGTCGTCCTCTGGGCCTCCTGGCGGGGGGACATGCCCGGAACACCTCACCAAGGAGGTGCCCAGGAGGCATCCTAATCAGATGCCCGAGCCACCTCATCTGGCTCCTCTCAACGTGGAGGAGCAGCGGCTCGACACTGAGTCCCTCCCGGATGGCCGAGCTTTTCACCCTATCTCTAAGGGAGAGCCCAGACACCCTGCGGAGGAAACTCATTTTCGGCCACTTGTATCCGAGATCTTGTTCTTTCAGTCACGACCCACAGCTCGTGACCATAGGTGAGGGTAGGAACGTAGATCAAACGGTAAATCGAGAGCTTCGCCTTTTGGCTCAGCTCCTTCTTCACCACGACAGACCGATACAGCATCCGCATCACAGCGGACGCTGCACCAACCCGCCTGTCGATCTCTCGCTCCATCCTCCCCTCACTCGTAAACAAGACCCCAAGATACTTAAACTCCTCCCTTCGACCTCCCGACGGACCTTCCTCTCCAGTACCCCGAGTAGACCTTACCAGGGAGGCAGAGGAGTGTAATTCCTCTGTAGTTGGAACACATCCTCCGGTCCTCCTGCTTAAAGAGGGGGACCATCACCCCGGTCTGCCAATCCAGAGGCACTGTCCCCAATGTCCACGCGATGTTGTAGAGGCGTGTCAACCATGACAGCCCCACAACATCCAGAGCCTTTAGGAACTCTGGGCGGATCTCATCCACCCCCGGGGCCTTGCCACCGCGGAGTTTTTTAATCACCTCGGTCTACCACGGAGTCTTCATGCTCTGCTTCCTCAATGGAAGGTGTGTCAGTTGAATTGAGGAGGTCTTCGAAGTATTCCCGCCACCGACTCACAACGTCCCGAGTCGAGGTCAGCAGCACCCCATCTCCACTATAAATAGTGTTAATGGTGCACTGCTTCCCTGGTGGACCAGAATTTCTTCGAAGCCGTCTGGAAGTCGTTTTCCATGGCCTCACCGAACTCCTCCCACGCCCGAGTTTTTGCTTCGGCAACCACCGAAGCCCTATTCCGCTTGGCCAGTCGGTACCTGTCAGCAGCCTCAGAAGTCCCACAGGCCAAAAAGGCCCGATAGGACTCTTTTTTCAGCCTAACAGCATCCCTTACCGCCAGTGTCCACCAGCGAGTTTGGGAGTTGCCGCCACGACAGGCACCAACCACCTTACGTCCACATTTCGATCGTCTGACTCCAAAATGGAGGCACAAAATATGGTCCACTCGGACTCTATGTCCCGTGCCTCCCCGGGTACGTGGGCAAAGTTCTGCCAGAGGTGGGAGTTGAAACTCTTTCTGATCGGGGATTCTGCCAAGCGTTCCCAGCAGACCCTCACAATACGTTTGCGACTGCCGGGTTGGACCGGCATCTTCCCCCACCATCGGAGCCAACTCCCCACCAAGTGGTAATCAGTTGACAGCTCCGCACCTCACTTCACCCGAGTGTCCAAAACATGCGGCCGCAAATCCGATGACACCACTACAAAATCGATCATCGAACTGCGGTCTAGGGTGTCCTGGTGTCAAGTGCACATATGGACACCCTTATGTTTGAACATGGTGTTCGTTATGGACAAACCATGACGAGCACAGAAGTCCACTAACAGAACACCACTCAGGTTCAGATTGGGTGGGCCGTTCCTCCCAATCACGCCCTTCCAGGTCTCACTGTCATTACCCACGTGAGCATTGAAGTCCCCCAGTGGAAAGAGGGAGTCTCCAGGGGGAGTGCTCTCCAGCACACCCTCCAAAGACTCCAAAAATGTGGGTACTCTGAACTGCTGTTTGGTGCACAAGCACAAACAACAGTCAGTACCCGTCCCCCCACCTTGAGGCGGAGGGAGGCTACACTCTCGTCCACCGGGTTGAACCTCAATGTACAGGCGCCAAGCCGGGGTACAATAAGTATGCCCACACCTGCTTGGCATCTCTCACCTTGGGCAACTCGAGAATGGAAGAGTGTTCAACCCCTCTCAAGAGGACTGGTACCAGAGCCCAAGCTGTATCTAGTCGGAATTTCTCTGCCTCGCACACCAGCTCAGGCTCCTTCCCCGCCGGAGGGGTGACATTCCATGTCCCAAGAGCTAGTTTCTGTAGCCGGGGATAAGAGCGCCAAGGTCCCTGCCTCTTGCCGCTGCCCGACTCACATGGCACCCAACCCTTTTGGCCCCTCCCACAAGTGGTGAGCCCATGGGAAGGGGGACCCACGTTGCCTGTTTGGGCTGTGCCCGGCCAAGCCCCATGGGAGCAGGCCCGGCCACCAGCCACTCGCCGACGAGCCCCACCTCCAGGCCTGTATCCGCTTCCGGGCAAGGGAAAATGTGGTACAAAAATGTTGTGCTTCATAAGGGGTGTGGTGAGCCGTGCTTTGTCTGGACCCTCACCTAGGACTTGTTTGCCATGGGTGACCCTACCAGGGGCAAAAGCCCCCGACAACTTAGCTCCTAGGATCATTGGGACACGCAAACCCCTCCACCACGGTAAGGTGACGGCTCACTGGGGGAGGTCGCACTACATATTCAATAATATTTTTAACTGCCGTCATGTCAGTATTATAACTAGTCATGTCAATGTTTTAACAATAAGTAGACTTGTAAATTTTTTTTTAGCGGTATTACAAAATTAAATACGTTGCTATAATTTATAGCACTAAAGTACATCTAGGAGTTTGTAATGCATTTATCTATTTCAAAAGTGTTTCTTGGCTCAGGAATTTCTTTTGCGAGGCTACAGATATTGACAGAATAATTATTAAATTCATTATGTCTATGATTTTTTCAATGCCAGTATTTGTACTTTTATCAAATGTTCTGGATAGTATATCTTTTTGAGCTATTTTTAATTATGTGATTTAGAATTTTCCATATTTGTTGTGTGTTGCTTTTTTTTTGCTCTAATAATGCATCATAATCAATCCATCCATTATCTGACACCTATCTGGGGTTGGGTTGCGGAGGCAGCAGCTTCAGCAGGGAAGCCCAGACTTCCCTCTCTCTAGCCACGTCCTCAAGCTCTTCCATAGGGATCCCCAGGCTTTCTCAGGTCAGCCTGGAGACATAATCTCTCCAGCGTGTCTTGGTTCATTCTCTGGGCCTCCTTGCCAGTGGGACATGCCCGGAACCAGGAGGCATTCTAATCACATGCCCGAGCCACCTCATCTGGCTCCTCTCAACGCGGAGAAGCAATGGCTCCACCCTGAGTCCCTTTCAGATGGCAGAGCTTCTCACCCTAACTCTAAGGGAGAGCCTGGGCACCCTGCGAAGAAAACCCATTTCGGACGCTTGTAACTGAGACAGCTTGTGATCATAGGTGAGAGTAGGAACGTAAATCGACCCGTAAATTGAGAGCTTTGCCTTTTGACTCAGCTCCTTCACCACGACAGATCGATACTGGTTCCGCATCATAGCAGATGCTGCACCAATCCGCCTATCGATCTCACGCTCCATCCTCCCCTCGCTCATGAACAAGACCCCAAGATACTTAAACTCCTCCACTTGGAGCAGGATCTCTTCCCCAGCCTGGAGAGGACACTCCACTCTTTCCCGACTGAGAACCATGGTCTCAGATTTGGAGGTGCTGATCTCCAGCCCAACCGCTTCAAACTTGGCTGTGAACCACTCCAGTGACAGTTGGGGATCACGGCTTGAAGAAGCCAACAGAACCACATAATCTGCAAAAAGCAGAGGTGCAATACTGAGGCCACCAAACCCGGACCCCCTCATTGCCCGGGAATTCTGTCCATAAAACTTATGAACAGAATCTGTGAAAACAGTCTTGGCGGAGTCCAAACCTCACTGTAAATTAATCCGACTTACTGCCGGCAATGCGGATCAAACACTGATATCGTTGGTACAGGGACCGAACAGCCCGTATTAGTGGGCCTGGTACCCCGTACTCCCAAAGCACAACACACAGAATTCTCGGGCGGACACGGTCGAATGCCTTCTTCAAGTCCACAAAACACTTGACTGGTTGAGCGAACTCCCATTCACGCTTGAGGACCCGGCTGAGAGTGTAGTGCTGGTCCACTGTTCTGCTGCCAGGATGAAAGCCGCAATTCTACTCCTGAATCGGAGATTCAACCTCCTCATGGATCCTCCTTTTCAGAACCCCTGAATAGACCTTACCAGGTAGGCTGAGAAGTGTGATTCTTCTGGAATTGGAAGGGGCACCAAGACCCCTCTTCCAATCCAGAGGCACTGTCCCTGATGTCCATGCAATGTTGTAGAGGTGTGTCAACCAAGACAGCTCTACAACATCCATAGCCTTTAGAAACTCTGGGCGGATCTCATCCATTCCCGGGGCTTCGCCACAGAGGATCTTGTTAACCACCTCGGTTACTTCAACCCCAGAGATAGGTGAGTACATCTCAGAGTCTTCAGGCTCTGCTTTCTCAATGGTTGGTGGAATTGAGCAGGTCTTAGAAGTATAGTATTTTCCCCACCGGCACACAACATCACGAGTCGAGGTCAGCAGCACCCCATCTCCACTATAAACAGTGTTTATACACTGCTTCCTACTCTTGAGATCCCAGATTGTGGACCAGAATTTCCTCGAAGCCTTTTGGAAGTCATTTTCCATGGCCTCACCGAACTCTTCCTACGCTGAGTCTTGGCTTCGACATCCGCCAAAGCTGCATTCCGCTTGGTCAGCCGGTACCCGTCAGCTGCCTGCAGATTGCCACAGGCCAAAAAGGCCTGATTGGACTATTTCCTCAGCCTGACAGTATCCCTTACCACTGGTGTCCACCAGCGGGTTCGGGGATTGCCGCCACGACAGGCACCGACCACATTACGGCCACAGCTCTGATCGGCTGCCTCAACAATGGAGGCACAAAACATTGTACACTCGCACTCCTCTACCTCTCCCGGGACGTGTACTGCCGGAGGTGGGAGTTGAAACTCTTTCTGACAGGGGACTCTGCCAGACGTTCCCAGCAAACTCTCACGATACGTTTGTGTCTGCTGGGTCGGACCTGCTGGGATTGGCGCCACGTTAGACACTGACCACATTACGAGCACAGCTCTAATCGACCGATCGATCAATAATGGAGAATGGTCCATGGTCCACTCTCACTCAATGTCCCCGTGGGAAAAGTTTTGCTGCAGGTGGTAGTTGAAACTTTTTCTTACACGGGATACTGACAGACGCACCTAGCAAATACTCACAATAAGTTTGGGTCTGCCAGCAGTCTCAAACTTGGGTAATAATATTTTAATAATCAGTCACACCAAGTTTAACACAATGTGACTCGTGTATTTCACCATTCCTCAGAGTTTTCCTCTTCTTCATTCTGCCGCTGTAGCCTCTTTTTCTACTGAAGGCTGTGGTGCAGGTGTCTTTTTCTGAGAGAAAAACATAGGTATGGGTAATTGTTGACAGTCTTTCTTATTCGGGACAAGATTTTTATAAACAAGACATGACACCTTCAATTATATTTGAAAACTAATGTGCGACTAATCAAAAGGTTCCATTCTTGCACCGCACGCTGAAGTTCCAAGGCCATTCTTACCATGGATTCCAAATAAAGTTTAAATCCTCCTCATCTTTATCAACAGGTGCCTCCTCTTCTTACCCTTCTCCCTCACCCTCGCTTGGTGGCTGTGTCATCTCTGCCAGATCTTCATCAGTTAGAGGATGTATGTCCGCATCAATCAGGGCATTAATGTCATCAGGAGTTATGTCATTAAAGCACTCTCCTCCAAGCTGTTTAGTGAGATTCACTGTTGAATCTCGTTGAGAGAGTCTCCGGTCGGGTTTTGCGCTGCCACTGGCCACAGTTTTTTCCAGCAGGTATTCAAAGTTTTAGTTTTCATCTCCTGAATAGTCTTCTGAATATTTTGGAAACATGATCTCATGGTGTAGCTATGCCAATAGTTCTTTAATGAGAAATCTTGGTACGAGTCCAGAGCATCAACAAGATGCTGCGGGGTGTTGCACGTGTAGAGCGCCTTGAAAGCACGGATGATGCCCTCGTCCAAGGGCTGAATCAGCACTGTGGTGTTCGTCGGCAGAAATGTGATTTTCACACCATCATGACACAATAATCAGCGTGACCCATGCTGTTTGTCAAGGAGCAGAAGCCCCCTAAAGTATAGTCCTTTTTCTCTGAAAAAACGCTTGACCTCCTGGATCAAACACTATTAGAACCAATCCAGATTGAGTGCTTTTGTCATTCAAGACTGAGTTGTGCATCCAGTAAATGGGCAACACATACTGATTTATATTTTTCATGGTTCCTGGATTTTTTAGACCTAAAAAAAATCCTGTTTTTATCATCATAAAACCTGCAGCATTTCCACTTAACGAGAGTCAAGCGATCTCTTTGGGTCCTCAATCTCAGGGCTTTGGCTTCTTCCTGCATGAAAAAGGTGCAATATGGCATTCATTCCCAAAATAAACCTGTCTCATCCATAATAAAAATTTTTTCAGCCTTATATCCCCCTTCACTTCAAATTTGTTGTTCACATATGCCTCTGCTCCCGCGGTATTCACAGAGGCGCCCTCTCCATGCAGACAAACATTTTTAAATCCAAAGTGTTTCTGTAATTTCTCAAACCAGCCCTTGCTGACATTAAAATGTTTTTTACTGCATGATTGGCACATGTTGATGGGCTGAAATGTTCCTTTTCTTGGCTGCCATGAATATCATCACTGTCAACAAAGGTTTCATGAAGTTTTTTAGCTTTTGTGCTGATGACCCTGGTATCTAGCGGAATGTTCTTTTTCCTTCAGTTGTTAAGCCACAAGCTAAAGCAGACTTATTTACAATTGTCTTGTTGCAGACAATTACAACTATTTTCGCGTCCTTGTTAAAAGGTATTGCTGCTGTCCTCTAATGTTGTTTTCCTCCTTCTTTATGGAACAAACTGGAGACAGCCACATAGCTTTGTCCTTCCTTTAGCATGTCTAGAAGTTTATCTTTTTCTGATGTATTTAGCATCTTTCTCTTCCGTTTGGGCACATCTGCCAGGATGGCCGAGTGGTCTGAGGCGCCGCGTTCAGGACCCAGTCTCCCCAGGAGGCCTGGGTTCGAATCTCGAATTTCCCCATTGTGGGACTAATAAAGGGAATATTATTATTATTATTATTATTATTATCTTGATTTGCTTTTGCCCGTGCAGAACGTTTTGTCGACATCGTAGGTTTTGTTATGAAGAGAAAGGTGAGCGAGCGCCAAATCCTAGCCGCAAGATCAACAGGGTGAGATATTGTGTTTGTGCATTAAGAATTTTGTAGAAAAAGCAGGATTTAGGGGAGGAAAGATTTCTGAAGCGGCTAGAAGGGAGAGTATATGTGTCTTTCTCGGTTTTCCTCATTGTTTACACCACACTGAATGACACACTGCACGTTGTTTTTGCACCCTAATTATTGTGAAAGACAGCTTTTTAGCCTGCCCTGTGCCACTCATATCTTGAATAAAGCAGTTGATGGAGAAATACAGTGGATGTTTTTGCTGCAAATGTGCTCTGCTGTTGTAAGGTTCAGCATTTACTGCAGATGAAGCCCATTCCTCTTGTTCCACATTAATATGCATGAGCATATTAAAGCAGCTAGAACTATTGCTGACAGGTTTAATCACCTGAGCATTCTCTGAACACAGACAATGAATAAAAGGAAGACAAGAGTTTATCTTTTTTACACTCAAAGAGAATGAATGGAGGTGTGCGCCGTTACAGCTCCGACTTCGTTCTGAGGCACACTCCGCCGAGCCCTCTAATTTATTGGGGAATCCCAAGGTAAACAATGCTTTCTTCTCTAAGGAATCAAGGGGAGGAATAATGTTATCATGGCAGTCATGAATGTAAACACTTAACAAATGGCATTAGTAGACTGATAGGAGCCACCAGCGTGACTTTTGTTATCCCGGCATGAAAGTCCATTGTTTCAGAGGTGTCTCGGTCACACCTCCTTTGTTGCAGCCTTGATCCAATCCTCCTGCATTCATCTCCTTAGCGTCTTCTCATCACCATGGTCCAAACAAGTCACACTGTGGAGCAATTCCCGATGCAATACTAAAATATGTAAAATATGGGATAACTTATTTACCCTAAATTTGCCAATCCTGAAAGAAAATAAATAAAACATGCAGCAATGCATAATTAAAATGTATTTTGAAGATGGAGAAGTGGTTTACACTTCTGCCTTACAGGAGATCCTGGTCACAATCTACATCAAAACTCCTATGTGGCATTTGCACATTTTTCACAAATGTTTTCTTGGGTTACTTTGGTTTCCTGCCACATTCCCAAAAACAAACATGTCAGGCTACCTGAAAACTCAAAATCAGAATTGGGGGGGCCAGAGTCAGGTTCAAGTCACTAATTTTAGGCTGTCCCAGGAAGTAGAAGGTGGGTTGTTCATTGCTCATTTCTTTACTCAGCCAGCTTCCTAACTTTGATTGAATTTGTTCTTGCACATTCAAACCTACAGTCCTGTTTTTGTTTTAATTCCTAACTTTAAAAAGAGCTGTCAAGTAACAAGTTTTTCCTCATGAGATTGTAGGGTGGAATGCCAGTATTTTTTTAATGGCCCGCAGCAACTTCCTGTTTCAAAAAAAGAAAGATGAATTAGTTCACTTTTGAAACCATTAGCTTGGTTTCATAATTTGAATTATAAACTATGAACTGAATTTGTTCATTTTAGAATTTTTGAGCTAAACTTTGAACTCGTTCTTGGAGAACTTTCCCACTTTCCCAACACTGGTTGCGCAAATGCAGGCATTTCAGGCTACATTGCAACCTGTACGAGAAGCAAAAAGATATATTGTCATGATTTGTATTTGTTATTTTTGGTTCAGTATTTAGTTTCATGTTTTGGCCTTGTGTTCCTGTGTCTTGTCTTGTCAAGTCTATTGTATCCACCTGTGTTCGTTTACCCAAGCCCTTGTGTTAACCAATCCGGTCCTTCCAACACTCCGTGTCTTGTCCAGGTGCTCCTCGTTGTCTCGTCAATTTGTGTGTATTTAGTTCCCTGGTTGCTTTCATTCTTGTTGGTCCATTGTCGTTGTCACTGTCGCTTGTCCCTGTCGCCTGTCCCTGACGTTGGTTTCCTGCCTGTCTCGTCAAGTTTAGTTTTGTCAGTCGTGTTTTGTTCATGTCGGTTCTTTTGCTTTTGTAATCTCCTTGTTGCTCCCCGTGCCTTGCTCGCCTTTTTATTTTTCAATTAAACCCCTTTAAAGTTACCCAATCCTCGCCTCCCTGTGTTTGGGTCCTCACCAACCTCCACCCCAACGTGACATATATGGTGAGGGCGCTAAATAAAAACAACAGATTCAACGTAAAAAAAAAAAAGCCTCGGCACAAAGAGGCAATGTGGGCACCCTTTGTGGTTGATTTTAATACCAGCCATTTTCACTGGAGCAACCCGCTCAATCCCAGCGTTTTCCTGGGTTTTGACTAATATTGCAAGGCCCACAGAATATTGTATTCTAATGCTATATAGACATGGAGCACACCAAAAGAAAGATGAGACTCTCTTCTTTCAACAGAAAAAAAAGTTTGTTTCTATCTTTTTCCATTCTTGAGCAATCGGCATCTGAAAATAGCTAAATTTCATGAAAACTCCAATCCCTGGGGAAAAAACGGAGAAAATGAGCTTTTTGTAAACTGATGCATTTCGACCATAATTTGAACTTTGACACTATTATTTATGGCTTTTATGACACCTCCAACATCTAAATAATGCATGCCTTCTATAAAATAACAAAAAAAAGCACAAAAAATATGTTTTTGATAAAATACATTTATTTGCACATAACACAAAACGACTGAACTGTTGAACTATGTACAAAAATGAAATACATCAGTGTCATACATACTTTTTTTTGTGTGATATAAAATAAAACGGTTGCCTTGATGCAAGGGCACACAACATAGTTCACACCACATTCTTGTTTCACTCCGTTTGTCTTTGCGCAAACAGACCCGACACTTTCGTTGTGGTCTGGCTTTGCTGGTCCGTGGCAAATAGGCGAGCTTGTGTTTGTCCACTGGGGTTTGTGTGAAAATAATTGTCTGGGAAGTGATTGGTGGCATCCGCGATGTGCTGCAGAAGCTCATCCGTGAGAAACAGCTGCAGGAAATCAGCTGGCTCCTCAGACTCCAAATGGGCAGCGGCATTCAGTGGTCCAGGGGTTGCTGTAAAGTCGATTTTCCTCGGTTGCCATCCAGTGTGACGCCATCCGGAACCACTGCTTCCTGATGCACAACCTGTAAATTACAGAAATATAAACAATTGGAAATATATATTTATTGCTGGCGTGTGAAGTTTCATATTATAATTTACCTTTCTTTACACCAACAAGACGAGGAGGAACTGAACTTTCTTGCCGCGGGATGCACAATCTGTGAATTTTAGAAAGTATGCATGATTACCACACCATTCAGTATTGTTGTTTCCTCGTCGGGGAGGAGATACGCTCGCGTGTAACTGCACATTTACGCGACATTTTCTGCCCGCAAGATGCATGATATGTACAATAAAAGCATGAGGGCTAAAACCACATGTTCAATGGTAACTTGCGAGCGTTTACTTCCTCGTCGACGAGGACTTGCGCTCGCGTGTAATTGTGCAATAGAGGCGGCCGGACGAGGAAGTCAGCGAGCAAGCTCGCGTCTAACTGCACATTTACGCGACATTTTCTGCCCGCAAGATGCATGATATGTACAATAAAAGCATGAGGGTTAAAACCACATGTTCAATGGTAACTTGCGAGCGCTTACCTCCTCGTTCGGGGGGATCTGGTGAGGACTATCGGCTGCTTTGGCTATTGTCCGAAGGCAGGCGATGCAGGCCGCAAGGCACGCGCAGCCTCTTTAGACGCCTGTTTGTTGTGACGACGACGAAGCGTCATCCTCTCAACCAAAGCGTCTCCATCGCCTTGATGCTTTTAGGAAGCTTTTTTTTACAAAAAAGCATTCCTCGATCGTCATTTGCTTGGAGGATTTCATTGCTAACGCTACTAATGCGACGGCTGCTAGTGCTGCTGCTACCCACGCTTATAAGTCTACCCCAGGATCCCGCCCCCCATTTGTACCTCTGGCGCAGATTCAAGGCGGATCTTTTGCACCTCTGCCCCCTGCTGGGTGATTTTTACATGATTCACAATGCGGACAAGGCTGATTCTCAGTCAGAGGTTGCATCAGACCCTTATGTACACTTGGGAAGCTTTTTTTTACAAAAAAGCATTCCTCGATCGTCATTTGCTTGGAGGATTTCATTGCTAACGCTACTAATACTACTGCTGCTAGTGCTGCCGATGCTGCTGCTAACCGCGCCACTCTCCACACTTATACCGTCTACCCCAGGATCCCGCCCCCCATTTGTAACTCTGGCGCAGATTCAAGGCGGATCTTTTGCACCTCTGCCCCCTGCTGGGTGATTTTTACATTATTCACAATGCGGACAAGGCTGATTCTCAGTCAGAGTTTGCATCAGACCCTTATGTACACTATGAAGTAAAGACAGGAAACGTACTTATACGTCTTTGGTAGAGGGCGCCATTGCATTAAAAGACGTCTTTGTACGTCTAAGGGAGTAAATGAATTAAATGTATTTATTTTGATATAAGAACAGGTCATCTGGGAGTTGCAGTCCTCTTAATGTTTGTCGCACAGAAGCGACATCAACAAGCAGCAGATAATTAAAATGAGCCTACAAATGACGTAGCTTCTCGGAGACGAGTTTACATGTGGCATTGGCGCCAATGGCTCACCTGCTCTTGACATTCAACTCGTCCCGAAATGTAACGCTAGGTGCTTTCCTTTTTTTGGTACCAATAGACGAAAAATAATATATACAATATGTTGAAAAAGTACACAGTATAACTGGGTTTGCGACTTCTCAACATTAATTCAAGCCACTTTAAAAGTTTGCAGCTTTGAAAACAAGGCATCATAGCTTTATTATAATTAGGGCGCATGCATGCATGCCTACATCTAAGTTTAAGGCCTCTACACACAAATTCGACGTCGCCTGACGCCTTTTACTGGGGCACGTGTGCCAGTATTAATGAGCTGTGCCCCAGTATCAGGTACATCGGACTGACCGGTTTGCTGGCTTGAGAAAAAAAAATCCACTGACACCCGCAATGTTTTATTCATTTGCAACCTGCCACCCCTGACGCCACCCCTCCTCTGCTCATTGTGTGTCAATCAGCGCTGGAAGATGGGGACCAAATACGCCATAAAGCTGAAATATCAGCAACACAACTAGAAAAAGTCATTGCAATGACAATGTTGGGCGTCGGGATGACCCCTACCAGCAGGAATGCTGAAAATACCTCTATATGACAGGATCAAAATAAAGCTAACTTATTGAATAGGACATGTAATGAGAAGAAAATTAAAAAATAAAAAAGAAGCTGAAGAAAAGAACAAAGAGGTGACGTTAAGTGTATAAATATTTATTATATGAGAAAAGTAGAGCTGCCAGTTTGTCCCAGCCTCAGCAAACATCACAAAGTTGACTGCACATTACTAATTTACATGAAGCAGATGAGATAAATCAGCATATCAATGCGGTCTTGTGGAAGACACTGTCCATTTTTTATTTTTACGATAAAGGAGTTTCCACGTTACAGATGTACCTTGAACGTGAAAATAAAAAACAAAAAAACGACTAAATTGGACATGTTCCTCACAGGAAAGTGACGATATGCAGTAGGGCTGGGCGATAAACCGAAAATGTACAGTTACCGAAATTTATTACAATGACCGACATCATTTTGCCCATGTCGGTAAATTCGGTGTTTAAAAAAAAAGAAAAGAAGACTTTTCTGTCTGCGTCTCTGTTCATGCCCCTTTAAGACGGTAACAGCGCGTGTTGTCACGTGACTCCACCCATCTGAACAAAAAAGAAAACAGACGACGCGGTTGTAGCTGGCGATTCAAATCCACAAGCGGCTGACGCGGCTGAAAACGAAGTAACGTTAGTTGAAGTTGTTCCTGTTGCGCTTGTCCCGAAAAGAAATTCGACATCTGTCGTTTGGAAATGTTTTGGGTTACATAAGACGATGTTTGAGCAAAAGAACACGAACTACAAAGTGCGTCGTAAGCACCCATAACAGCGCATCCAAGCTTTTCTTTTTCTCCACCCCACAACACAACCATGCTGTTGACTTGGAACTTGTGCTAAAAGTTCAAAGTGAGAAGCAAGGTTCGACAAGTGACAACAGCCCATTAATGGAGGCAACACCATATGAAAGAACATCTCAGAGGTGGACGAGATAGCCTAGCACATAGCTAAAGATATAGCTTCTCTAGCTACCGTGAAGTGCACAGGATTTAAACTCCTCATGAAAGTAGACGACAAGAGATACAAAAATATTTTTTGCAAACCATACTTCCCAATATGGACAACATCGGGACGGGAGCCTAAACATGTCAAGCATTTTGCATCCACATCCGACTTGTGGTTGAGTCGCCACATGCATCCCTGTTTGAACCTGAATATGCATGACATAGATGACAAGTGGCGACGGTACATTTTCCTGATGATGCACACGTGTTTATTCGGCATTGGCATTTCATTGACATTTTTTTCATTTTATTTGGCATTTTGTTTAGCTCCTTTGCACATGGCATTATTTATATTGTTTACAAGAGATCTTTACACAAATCTAGGCCTTTGCACATGGCATTACAGCATCTTGGCGCAATCTATTTGTAGAAAACGATTTTGCGACAGGTACCCTTTTTCTTTGTGACATTGCTCAAGTCATGCAAAGCAAGCAATTTGGAATGTTTATACAAAGGATTTTTGTACTTTTATTTTTTATTGAAAGTAATGTGTACCAGTTGGTCAATACAAAGCAGCTAATTGTTATGATCCACCAGCAGTGCTGGTGGATTGAGCAGGACTCTCCAAGCGTAGACACGGGAAAAATGGGTTATACAAAGATATTTATTAATAATCAAATAGACAATCTCCAATATGCAATCGTGAATCAACCGGGGCTATCGGCTATAGCGACTATGGAACTTAACTATCGAACGAGGGATAAACGAGGGCGCTGGCAGAAAATCACACCAGGGAGCAAAGGCAGTAAGAAGGAACGAAAAGCGCTTGCAAAAGGCAAGGGTAAGAAACCAAAACGCAAAGAGCTTACCGCACAAGGGTAAGAGGATTCCAATCGGGAAGCAAAGAACAGAAAACGCACCGAGCAGTAGCTGGCGGGAAAAACAACTCAAAACACGCAGTAGCAAGAGAACTATTAACAAGAGTGCGATCAAGAGCATGGGACATGAACGTGAGCGATGTGGGATAACGATCCGACGCTGGGGAGTCAGTGTAAGTGTCTTAAATAGTGTGTGCAATCAGTGAGTGAATAGGAGTCCGGTGTGGAGCTGGTGGGCGCGTCCCGCAGCTGCTGACGGCCTGGCCCGAGACGATCGCTGGGGGAACGCCCCCACAGCTGTCAAAACAAAAGCACATGGCATGACAGACACGGATCGTGACACTCATATGCATTTCCTGCATTTATTTTGATTTATGTCCACTAGGGAATTTATCGTACATTTATCGCCATTGAGGTAAAATTGCTCAATTTATCGTGATATTGATTGGAGGTCATATCGCCCAGCCCTAATATGCAGTTTCTATTTGAATTTGTTTGCACAGAACAGTTGTGTGCCATTATTAGCCACGCTATGTCAAGTCCTATTTTTACATCAATCCACCGAATCCCTGCTGGTGTATCATCGCCAGACTTTGTTTGACTGGAGGTGTGACGTTGGAGGTTCAGGTGCGTTCGAGCATGGTTGAGAGAAGAGGTTGCCTGTTGACATCGAGCTAGACCTCTTCCGTGTCTACGTGCTCTTAACACAGTGTGGGCAGCGGCACAGCAAATGCGGTGGCCAGCTTGCGAAGCTAAAAAGGGAGCTAAAACACAGTTTGTCGACTGCTCGTTCCCTAACACATGGATGTACTCCATTGTGGCAAGTTTGAGATAGCCTTGACTCAGGTGCTGTTGTTGGATTCAGGTTCTTTAGGTAGCTTGCTGTAGTCATGATGTTGAGGAACTACATTCATGATCCCCTGAAAAAAAACTGGATGAAGTGCCTGGGGAAAGGAAGTCTGGGCTTTCTTACTAATAATGCCGCACGGGTGGTGGAAGAAAATGGATGACTTTAGTGTAAAATTTGTTTAGCGACCAACAATTTCATCTGTGTATGTGCAGGCATTGTATTTCTGGTTGAGGAAATGACCTGGAAGTGTCAGTCATTCAACTTGTTAAACAAAGGGAAGTCCATCCTGACTTAAGTTGAAAACTGCCTAACAAATAAAGTGATAACTGTCCATTATCATTTTTGTCAATTAATTCTTTATTTCACAAAATGGAATGTCCTGTACCATAGATTGCAAAGTAAATCAAAGAATATTTTACTAGCATAATTCCTTTGTCCCCCTGATAAATTAATTATTCCTGGTTACACTCAGAGGTCAATATTCTTTTTATGTGGTAAATGGGCTGTCACATGTATAGCGCTTTTCTACCTAGCGCTTTACACTATTACCTCATCTACCGACTGATGACATGCCATCGGAAGCAACTGGGGGTTCAGTAACTTGCTCAAGGATATTTTTACATGTACACAAGGGTTGGGGATCAGCCCTACAAATTCTTGGATGGGAAACGACCACTCTACCAATGAGCCATGCTGCCCCCATCACGTGGTCATGGAACTAAATATTTTGGGGGGTTGGGAAAAGAATATTAAAACAAATATGCCACCCATGTTAGTAAAGACAAAAGAGCAGTACTGCCATGGTGCCCTGAACAAGCTCCACAAGGACGATACGGCCTTGTGAAGCTCCCTCACACTACTTCTTCCTTGTCCACTCAACATTCTGTAGGATTTGCGATTTGTCCTTCTTGGTTTGTACTTCAGTGTATACTGTAGGTACAGTGCAACCGGAAAGTATTTACAACACTTTCCAAAACTGGAGTCCACCTGTGGTAAATTTATTGGAAAAGATTTCGAAAGGCACACAGTGTCATTGAGGGCCGACAAATTGTCAGCAAGTTTCTTTTGTGATTTGACCAGTAATTATTGTGTAATATGCAGATGTTGTCGTTGCTGCTGTTATTATAAAGTGAATTATTCTTACGATTGAATGATATTATGACTTATGATTCGTAGTTGACTTTATAAAGGGCTGCGGGCACTGTATAGTGTACAATGGATTAAGTGCCATAAAAGTGTACTCCATTTATCTTTTACGAGTGGTAGTTTATTGTAGTTTCAGCAATGGTGGGCAGTGACTTTCAGACCTGGATCTTCAGTGGTATTTGTAGACCTACTGTGAAGTAAATTCAGAAAATGCTAAATTAAATCTTTTTGTAAAATAACTACATATAATACAAATAACAAAGCATGAAAAATATTTTTTATTTGGTATATTTGACAAATAATAATTTTCCCAACGTGAGATTGTGCCGAGCGACAAACAGGGGAGTGTGACGCCATTCCTGGACAATTATGACAAAGCTCAACATAGTAAGTGTATTAAGCCAGAGATTGACTCACAAAGTGAAATCTCAAATGTATCTGAGGGAATCCAGGAATTTGAAGGGTTGGAGGAAGTGGAGTTTTTTGGAATAATGTTCGTTGGACCATACATGTACGAGCCAGATGCTCAGAAGACCGAAAATATTGTGTGGTTGTCAAATCAGCCTACTGTAGGTCGATTCGCACGAGCAGGACATTTTGGCAGAACACCGGACATGGATTGGCAACAAAACACATTGAGACTGGAAAAATGGTAAGATATGTAGGCTGGGGTTATTAGCGTTGCGTTATTGTTTTAAATTTGCTTTCCTTATTTTGTTAATGTTCATTAACTAATATAACCAGGTCTCTTACCCTTTGGCCTCTTCCACAGGCGGTAAGCCCATGAGAAGGAGGACCCACTTTGCCTCTTCAGGGTGTCCCTGGCTGAACCTAATGGTTGCAGGTTCTTACCAATGAGCCCCACCTCCAACTTTGGCTCCAGAAGGCTCCCCAGTGACCAGCGTAGGAAACGGCCAAAAATTGTTAATTAATCATGGGGAACTTAGAGCCGTGCTTTGTCTCGTCCCTCACCTGGACCAATTTTATACCATATTTGACTCCTCCTTACACATTTCTTGACTGATTCAAACCATTCCAAATGCAAACTTTTCACCTCGTTCAGGACACATACAGAGTAATTTTTTAGATTTCCCAAATTTTCACAATTAAATCACCAGATAACATTCTACCACCGCCTCCTTCCACATTCCGTGATTCAAAATATTCCAAATATAAGTCTCATATTCTTCAAATTCAAATAATTTAAATTCAACATTAACACAAAATTCCTACATAAATTGCATTCTCGAGTTTCTTTAGTTATCCTTTCTGTATAAACATCACTAACTAGTAAATTCCAGTGAAATTACCAACCTTACTGAATGGGTTCAGCACTGGAAAAAAAAATCCAGCATCTAATTAGATTGCTGAATTAACATCAATTATCTGTCCACTGAGCCCTAATTATGTGTTGAAAAACAAATGGAGCAAAACACGGCAACTCAGAGATGAGAAGTTTCACACTGAGCCAAGTTGGCACAAAGGGTTCATTAGAGAAAAAACTGTCGCGGAAATTCAACAGGAAGTAAGGATGAAAAGCCTGGCTCCTAAGATTAGGGCAGCTCACAGTGCCGTATTCAGTCCCAAAAGCACAAGCAAATAGAACTTGAAAGTTTTGTTCTGTTGAGGATTTAAAAAATGTTTTTTATTTAAAATGTATTTTTTTCTATGCATGTATGTACGTACATATGTATGTATGTACGTATGTACTATAATAATGACATTATTACATGAGAAAATCTATGGGAAATCAACTTGTTAATTTGATACAGCATAACATGTCATGTAAACCTGAATGGCATCGCTAAACCAGACAGAGATCAATGTACAGTCTGCTTCTGGATGTTGATCAGTCAGCAGGTTTATATCATGAATAATTAAAAATAAAATATATTATTATTGTTAAACATGCAGAGGAACAAGAAAATAGGTCTCTTTTTTTCTGAGGAGGCAGAGGAATGGGTGATAGCTGTACCATGAAGACTATGGGAACATATCTCCTTCCTCTGATTATAGCTTTCTAACAAGCTGGGTGGTTGGAGATTTTTTTTCAGACAAATCATTGAAGACATCTGTACAAGCTTTTTCTCTGATGTAGCTGAAATGTCCCTCTAGATGGAGTTGGCATGGCAACCTCTAACTGCTATTCAGCAGAACAGAGGTTTAAAAGGTTTTAGGGTTGTAGTTGAAAATCCATTTGGGCCTCTAGCACTGCGCTCAGCAATCCACTCCTCGGGCTTGAGGCGCGCAATAAATACTCGCTCCCCTATGAAAAAAATTATTCTCTTTATAAATTGATTGCGCTCATGGCACCCAACAGTATCTGCCGTTTTTTCTTTGTTGTAAGGGCCTTTTAGTGGCAATGGTATAGTATCTCACAAAGTTGATGGAAAGGTTGTTGTCACAGCCATACGCTTAGCTCTGATGAGGTCTCTTGTTTAAAATATAGTTTTGACAAATTATGTTTCGAAACTTTGCACAGCATTCTTTACAGTGGAAAACTATTTGTGGAGAAGTAATGCTGTGGAGTGGTTGAAGGGGGAGATGATGGGATGGAGGGCATAGGTACCATCACCACAGGTGGATCCCAACAACAACACTTAATGACCCTTGTCCTTCAGCTGAGATGAGACACTCTAGTCATGGAATTATCTGAAGGGGGCAGTGTTTGAGAAAATTATCTCATCCTCAGGGACCAAATTACAGGGAACTTAACATTACAATTAGCATACTGATGTTCTTTGGCACATTACGGCAAACCAAATAACCTGCCCTGACAATGCTCTGTTCCAGCTGACAGCTATACAAAATGTGGAGTTCTGTATAAGTTGTAACAATGTATTCATTGTACAAGTCCTATTGCCACCATAGACGCCACACTTATTGGAGGGTTTAGACTCCTGTGCTAATAATAATAATAATGATGATAATGCGATTTCTGGCAAAATTGCTTGTGAAGGCTGTGAGGGTGAATGGAAAATTGTGGATTGGTATGGAATGATGTGGAATTATATAGAAGGACAGAATGATATACAGTGACCTGAAATGAGCAAAACATGGAATGGTCTGAATCAGCAAAAAATGTTGAAGATTGAGTGTGAAAAAAAAAAAAAGACCCAATTTATTTTTTTTAAATGATAGAAATAATCTAATCAGAGTTTAAAGTTGGAACACTTTGAATCAGTCAAAAAAATTGGAAATAGGAGGAGTTTTCATTCCTCCCTCTTTTTTTGCAAAAGGTATTTTTTTTAAATATTAAAAAAAAATGCAGAAGGAAAAAAGGAAACATGCAATACAGGAAGAAAGGAAGGACGAAAGGAAGTGAAGAAACAAGTATGTAAGGAAGGAAGAACACAAGAAAATAAGGAAGAATGGAAAAAAGAACCAACATACAAGAATCGGGGGTTTACCTACGATTTTGACTAATTTGGCCGCCCCATTGAGGACGCCCAGGCAGAAGGATCCTGGGTGGTTGTGCCTTTTCTGTTGCAAGTCCTGCCCTATGAAATGACCTCTCATTTTATGTTAGGCAAGCGCCCTCTCTGTCCACTTTCAAAACTCATTTGAAGATATATTTTTATTCTTTAGCTTTCCACTCAACATAAGACAGTTTCTGCTCTTCTTCTGGTATCTATTGTAAACATGTTTTAATTTTTTTTCTAATTTCCCGCTGATTTATATTACACCATATGGAAAGCACTTTGTTACAGCTCCAGCTGTTGTGAAATGCGCTGTATAAAAAAAGTTGTATTGTATTGTATTGTATCATCATCCGAAGCAACAACTTGCTTGAGCTGCATGGGCAAGTTGTTCCATAGGCTACAGCTTCCATGGTGCGCAGGAGGCGGATGGATGCCTGCAGATCTAAGAGTATGCGTGATGGATTGTGGAGTGATCAGTCTTTGTATAGAGGGAGGTGCATGTCCATTTGTGGGTGAGTGATATATAATTTTGTGAAGTCATATCTGTACCCTGCAAGCACTGTTTTGGATGTATTGCGGCTTACCTCTATGTTGTCAAAGTATGCATTCACAGGGTTAAGTTAAGTTTGGGTGCCTTAGATGGCACTTCAGCTTCCCGCCTTTTACTCTATTAATATTAATATTCAGCAGTTATAGTTAATCTGACGTCAAATTCAACAGGCAAATAAGATGGCAGCTTTAGTAAAAGTGTTTTTTTTTGTTATTGGTATTATCCGGTTAGACCTCTCAAATCAGGAGTTTGGGAGGATTTTAGTGAGGCCATGGAGAATGACTAGGGTTCTGATCCACCATAATAACAAAATGTCTACCCTATACCATCACAATTGTCCATACATCCATTTTTGGATTATGGGTGAGATTGAGCCCATCCCAGTTAACTTTTGGGCAAGAAGTGAGGCACTTGAGTGGTTGCCAGTAAGTCACAGGACATATATAGACAGCAACGATTCATTCTCACATTTACACCTATGGACAAATTTAAATCTTCAATTAACTAAACATGTATGATTTCAAATTTACTTACTCAAAGAAAACCCAAGCAAACTCGAGGAGGAAGACTGGAGCTGAGATTCAAGCTCCAAATGTCAGAACTTCTAAGTAGATGTGCAAACACTTCTCTGTCAACCAGCCCACATTGGTTCGTACGATTAAACATAAATAAACAAATCATGTAGAAGTCAACTATCATTATTAACATATGCATGTTACCAATGTAGGACATGTAAATGTATATGACAAATCTGTGTGATATTGATTTTGATTAATTTTACTCTTTTTTTAAATAAAAATTATTGTGAATTAATTTTAGTGAGTTGTACCATCATAAAGCTTCATTCAAATGGTGTACTATGAGAGATATAATTTACATTCCTTTTTCCATAATTTTTCAATGCATTTGCAAGCTAGTTACTATAGCAACTCAACCTGAGGGGGTTTATTAAGGCAGACTAGTGTTTAATTGGTCCACTAATGCATTTAACTGCGCACCCATCACAAAGTTGCCTTTGTTTCCAGGTTCCATTTTAGCTGAATGCATTTACATAAAAGCATCTGTGATTGCCTGAACCAGTTATTATCAGCAAATTTTGAGTGTTGTCCAGTGAAAACACAGGGGTACAAACACTAACAATAATAACTACAATAGTGCCTCATCTGAGAACTGCTTAAATAATAATTCTGGTAAAAAGCATAATACGTGTGGCAGGTGACCGAACAGCAAACACTACGAGAATGCTAATTTATTTGTCATCATACAAGAAAAGTCAATACATGAATGCGCTAAAACATCGGTGCATATGGCAAGGGTGATGAGGTTGCAGCGGGGCAAACAGGTTAATATTCTGACAAGTCACTGAGCAACCTAGATTTAAATACTGTGAGACATCAGGCTGTGACCAATCCAACATGACAAAATCAAGGTGGCAACGTAAGGACCATAGTAACTGCATAGAAACTGACAATGTGCAGTCACAACCAGTGAACGATCAATGTGCTGATCGCAGCGTGTAGGGCATGGACCACCAAATGGCGGACCGGACCCATGACAGCTCTACGATGAATTTTTTTCAGGGCGCATTCGCAAACCTTGGCGCTGCAATTCTAGTTAATACGGAAAAGGCGTCACTGATTTGAGCCAATCAAATCTTTTGTTTACGATCCACTGCCAATTGCGCAGCAGACCGGAAGAGAGTGCTGCTGACAGCATGCCTTGCTAAAAAGTTAGCAAGGTCGATGCGAGTTGTTTTAAATGGATGGACGGAGGTGATTCAAAACCAGTGTGCATCATATGCTCCGAAACCGTCGCAACATTGCAAAGCGCCACTACGAAACAAAGCACCGCCCTTTTGTGCAAAGTTATCCGCTGATGTTTGAGGTGAGCGCACGTAAAAACATCGAACTTCGAGTGCAGTATAACAGATTTTTACATTTTCGTTTACAGCCCAGCGGCATGCAAACGAATGTTCACTAAAAGTATCGTGGATTTTGGGGAAACATAAAAAAACATTCAGTGATGGGGAAGTTGTGAAGGAGTGCTTAAATGTGGTTGCACAAACATTATTTATAAAGGAAAACACAAAGCCCAGATGTGTGAAATAATCTACCAAATCCCAATGGCCCTCACTCCGTTCCAACCCAGATTTAAGTCAGTGGCAGGGCAGTCACGAACTCATTTTTCTCATTTGGAGAAGTTAAAAAACATTAAACAGAAAAGGTGGTGTCAAAGCTCATTTTGAATTAGTTTTTCATGAGGACAGACATTTTTATTGATTGTGTACTGAACATGTTGACCTGTTTTACTTGATTAGTCTTTCCGTTTTTTTTTTTAGGCTGATAACTCTTTGATTTAAGAAAAAAAAACTCAATGCTTAGCACTTGATATATTTCTGCAAGAGATATTTTACTGTTTTTTCTGGAAGTGGCACCCTTAAGCTCCTGGAGCCACATTTTCTTAAATGTGAAATAATCGCCTTATATTTGTTTGACTGGCAAAGGTGTTTAATGGGAACATTGCTAAATATTTAGTATATAAATGTGTTGTTGAAAATGAAATATTGAAACTAAAAATGTAAACATAGGCTAGACATTAACGGAAGTTGGACTTTGGTTCGGACCTCTTAATTGGAAGAAATTTTAGTCGTGGACCTCTGTGACTTTTAATTGAATACCTCTGGTGTTAGAGTATCACCGGTTTTTGCTCCCACCGTCTAAGGGAGAGCACTGGCAAAGTGAAAGGCAGAATTGTGTTTTTTGTACTTCCTGAACGTTGGTGCACAGACACTAGCAATATATATACAAGACTTGTACCACCAACGTTGAATGCCTCTTCATATTGGCCTTATTATCTCCCTAGGGTGGTATCAGCTGTTTATTGCTGGCTGTGTAAATCCATACTTATTGACTTATTGTCTGCATCAATCCATTGATCATGACGTTATATTTATGACATATCAACAGATGTGAACAATCCATCCTTTATGCTGAGATTATTGCAGATGGCAATCGTAATTACTGCCCTAGTTATCACCAGCATCTCAATGCGTGGTACAGCAACATAAAGTGTGCTAACTGGTCTTGTCCAAGACCAATTTTGGTAAATCTGATCAACTGTTCATCCTTCACCTTCCCACTATGTACAATACAATACAATATTTCTTTTAGCGCATTTCACAGACAAATACAGACTACTGTTTGCTCATCAAAATATTCCAAAATACAACTACAAGGGTATTTTAGCAGCACTGACAGTAGTCTTTTTAATGTCCAATGAACATTTTTTTAAGCACTGCTTTCCTACAGGGTTGCATTCTTACTCCACTGTTGCTCTTGTTCTATAGTTATAGTTGTATGGCCTCTAAAGTTGAACAACATTAGACCAATTGTAGATTCTGTCAATGAAACAACTGTCAAGGTGTTTTGTGTCTACCTATGGGTATTAACACAGAGCATGGCCAAACTCTAATTTTTAATTATTCTAAAACATGCAGGAGCCTATCCCAGCTGTCTTCGAGCAGTAGGCGGAGTACACCCTGAACTGGTTGCCAGCCAATCGCGGTGCACACAGACAAACAACTAGCAGCGCTCACACTCATAGCTACAGGTAATTCAGAGTTGCCAATCATGTTTTTAGAATGTGCTAGGAAACCGGAGTACCTGGAGGAAACCCACGCAGGCACTGTGACCTCTGCACTGTGAGGCTGTCGTGCTATCCAGTCGTCCACCGTGCCGCCCCATATAAATATAAATAAATATATATATATATATATATATATATATATAGAGAGAGAGAGAGAGAGATACACATACAAGAATTGAAGGAAATAAATAGGCCCGTAAATTTGACTTTATCGAATCATCTGTTTGCGGAAAAGAAAAATCACATTATTCCGGTGTCCCCACTTCAAGTATGACCACGGCGCTCACTACTGTCATTGTCATTTTTATGTTGTTTGGGAAAAATCAAAAAGGAATGTTATGTACTTTATGATTATGTCCTGCCGCAGTTTATGTTCTTTGTATGTCGCTAAGCTCTTGCAAATTTCCTCAATGTCGTTCTTTAAAAAAAGGCAGATAAATTGATTCTGAAATATCAGTCAGGTTCCTCTGGGTTCAATTTTGGATGGCTTTGACAATTTTATAACTACCTTAATCGTTTTTATTAGCTTTTCTAATGGACAAGGCTACCAAAACCAGGGACTGGTCGTAATTTAGCTTGATTTCACTCTGCTGTCTGGTGCATGGTTCAGCATTAGAAATGAGAATCTGTTCAATTAAGGTTGAATGAACAAATAAATAATAGCATTGGCAGCCCAGCACAAGACGTGTTGACTGAATGAATGCCGAGCAAACTCGTCACTCTTTCTCGTCTCGTCCAACATCAGAGGAGGAAAGCTGTGGCACATGGTAGGACCAAACCTATATTTTCTTTAAGTCTTGTTCATTACGTGCACATACAGAGAATAAGATCACAGAAGTTAAAAAAAGATGATGGAGGAACAAGAAAAAACTCATGCAAAGTATAGAAGGAAAAGTCCTCCTTGGAGGAGGACCTTTGTTGTGTCTTGAGAATTTACAGATACTACTCAGAACCATTAGACTCCTAAAGCCATTTGGAGAGAACCCTGAAACACCACCCCCCAAGGGAAAGGAGAAGATATATAGTACATTGCGTATTTCCTGTAAGCTATACACACCTCCAAATTGTGGACTGATGTGCAGAAAATTGTCAGCTAGTAGAGAAGGTGAATAAAAAAGCTATCCATATTTGCAGTTTTGCATTTGGATTTAGAGTTAAAGGCTGTCTGTAAATGATGTGACAAATTCCCTCAACCCATTATTGTAATTTGGAGAAAATTGGCGGCATTGAGCAGAAAATGTAGAAAACTGCAAGGAGAAGAATTCCAATTAAAGGGGAGGGGAGAGCATACGCAGAGATGGGCAATGCTTTTAGAAGTCCTCATCAGATTCCAGTGTATACAGTAATACATAAATTACCCCAGACAGAAATGCTCAAATATATAATTGTGTGACAAACATGACATCTTCAGCTTCCCTAATAAGTGATGAATGTCATGTGGAAGCTGCAATTATTTTATCTCATTCACTCTTGCGAGTAATGTGTAATAGTAATTGCACTTAGGCAAAATGTGTCTTCATAAGACACTTGCTGAGGATAGGCTTGTAATCACATAAGCACTGGGGACCACAGGCCACTGTGTGTTTTGTACATATTGTGTATTTTGCAACTACCATTTACACAAATAAATATTTTCGTGTTTTATGGATAAGCTGGACTTGATGTTGATGTAGAGCGTGAGTGACACGTAAATATAGCTTCCTGAAGCTGGCCCTACCAAGCAATACACAGTCTCCATCCAGCCTTTGAGTTTCTTCAAGTGTTGTGAAACCGCTGTATGAATACAGATGTATTAAAGATGTAAGATTCCAATTTGACTAGGAGAGTTTGGGATGGCATCCCAGAGAGATTTTTGATTAATGATGTCTGATTCTGTCATTTCCTCCCCAACAATGGAACTACCGTATTTTCTTGAGGCGCAACACCTGTTGACGGTGCTATTTCTGTCTTTGAAGCACACACTGGGCGCGCCGCATTGGCGCTAGCTCAGCTGCTTTAGCTCAGCTGCTTTTAGCATAGCAATAGCTCAGCTGCTCGCGCTGACTCAGCCCATGGCAATTCACTTTGCCTCAATACCATAAGCAATCGCCACATTTCAAAGACAGTTGCCATGATACCATTGACAATCACTATCATTAACAATGACTCTAACCAATAATAGGTATCATGGCAATAGTCTACAAGACTACGTCAGGGGATGGACTTCACTGGTCACCACACTCCTTAGAGTCACGGTTTCAAAAAAAAAAAAAATAATAACTCAGCATACAAGCAAACAATGAAACAAAGAAATAAGATTAACACAAAACATGTAGATACATGTTTTGTGTTAATCTTATTTCTTTGTTTCATTGTTTGCTTGTATGCTGAGTTTTTTTTTTTTCATGCCATCAATATACCAAAAAGAAATAAAAATAACACAAAATGATATAGCAATGGCTTCTTGGGAGCCATTAGAGCAATGCCTTCTGGGAGCCACTCAGACTCAGCCAATCACATGGCCGTTTAGAGAGATGTGCTGTTATGCTTTGGGCTTTTTGTCTGTTGTCTAAACCTGGGACGTTTCTTGCTTGCAATAACATAAATGATAAGACAGACTACAACATTGTGGACAGCTGCCCTTTTGTCCAGCTTTCTCCCACACCATCACCCAAACACCATAGTCACATAATGTATAGTCATGGTCACTTTGAAGCATAGATGACTCACACTTTGTCCGGCAGGGTGTGCTAACATGCACTCCGAACAGCCCAATGAGTAAAAGGGTTGATGGGCGCGAGTGATACTTTGTCCATATAATGAGCGCAGTCGCCTGGTGTGTTAGTTTAGGGGAAGATTTGGGACTTTTAAGTGCGCCTTATGACTGCGAAAATACGGTAATTTGAAGGGACAGCTCATGACAAAAGTGATTGACCATATTGTCCAGTGAAAAGATATCAAAGCTTGCAATGAATGCTGGCATCTGATGTCTCGTTCTACTGTAGCTTTGACCTTCAGACAATTGTTATTAATTCATGAATAATTACAATATATAAACTAGGGTTGTTCCAATACCACATTTTGGCTGTGCAGTATCTGCCGATATTGGTACTGTACCGATACTTTTGCAAAATCATAATAAATGCCCCATTTTTCTTGTAATTCTAAACTAACATCACACCATCACAACATACATGCTCTAATCACTTTATATAAGTTATGGTTTTCTTTTTCATGTACACAGGGTCATAAGATTACATTTGATTGAAATTTGAAGAATATTTGTGAGTAATTGTGTATTTGAAAATGCATTTTTTAAACCCCCAAATGTTTTACATTTCGTACTAATGTACTTGTTCTTTATACATTGAGGTCAGAATGTGTCAATAAAATCATTGTCCCATAGCAAAGCTAAATTCATTAAAAAATATATAATTTGGAGACCTATTATTGGGTAGATCTCGAAACTCAATTACTCTGTAGTGCAAAATATTATGGATGAGATGATAAATATTTAATATACATTTGACATCGAAGCTCTTCGTCATGATTTCGTCATCTGTTTTCGTGTTCCGGTCTGAGAGCGCATGCTAAATTTCAAATGTAGCCGTCATCATATTTTATGTCTTCATACGTATTGATTAAAATACAACATTTCTGTTCATAGCTGCTCCCTCTCCAACCTTAACGCAGTTCTAACCAGACATCAGTTTAAAGTCGACTGTACACCTAAGCACTTATTTTGGGTCGAATCTGTATTTCACTTTAGCAATTAGCTCACTTAGCGACCCCTCGTTTGCCTCCTTGTTTAAAATGCTACCTGTTAGTGGGAACGTTTATTTGTCATCACGCAGCTTGTAGCTGCTGCTGTGCACGGACTTGCATATAGTACAAATAAAGTCCATACTGCACCGGCGCAAGTTATCTTAACGGCGAGCACTCAAGCAGCGGTGAAAGAAATTATTTCGGGACGCACGATGGCGCAACGCTTTTTTTATTTTTTTTTTATTTATCAAGACGCCGAGACTTGCTTCGTGAACTTGGGCACAATGATCTCGAAAACGCGTGGTCTGAGGTCGTAATTTCGGTCCCAAAATGATCACTTGTTCAGCCCTAGACTGCAGTGCGATCCCTGTCTCATTGTGCTCTGTATGAGGAGCGTCTCCCGATCATGTTTAGGCGGCAAGCAGGAACGGTTTAACACTACACACGCACGTACCACTTTCGCCAATGCCTTGCTGATCGAGTCCAATCATAAGCATTGCCTAGTCATCTAGGTCACTTTGTTTTATAAAGGCAAACCATGTGTGGCATTGCCGTAGTGACGGGCTCGCGGGCTTAGCCTGGGGGATTATAACGACGACTTTGGCATACTAGCGCTAGCTCGAGCTTCGATGGGACACAGAAAGCTGAGTATATCCGGACACAAACGATTTAATGAATTATATTTTCCTCCATTAAAGTAGTAAACGAAGTAGTGTGTCAACCAAAAGTAACATACCTTTCTGTCACGAGGCAAAAATCCAGCAAACACGATCCCCTTCGGGACACAACAACACCCAACAATTTTGTTTTCTACAATTGTACAAAATGTATACTAATGCAATGTTTGTTAATTTATTTGTTTTTAGAAACAACTACATATGAACAATCAAAAGGACATTTTAAAGATTTTTGTTAATATTGATTCGTGCTTAAATCGGAAGTCAATCCTTACATGTTCTTGGTATTGATTTGGTAAATGGTATTTAAAAATATATATCATTGTGATGTTTTAGGTTTTGGAATGGTTAATGCATTAAATAATAAATACTATACATTTGAGGCAGTGCTTAGCAGAGCTAATCAGCCCTCCTATACACATGTACACAAATTTGTTGGTACTGCTCAGCTAATGACCCCAAAATAAAATATAATTGATAATAAACAATAACAACAATCACAATAACCATGATCATTATTATTATTATTGAGACTTCTGTACCTCTCAACAGGTGTTTTGGTCCACACTTCATAAGCAAATTGTTCCATTTGTCTCAGGTTTGAAGAGTGCTTTCTCCTTATGGTGTTTCAGCTCCTTCCACAGATGTTCAGTAGGATTTGGATAAAGGCTTTTTGCAGGCGACTTGAGAATAGTCCAGAGTTTTTCTCTTAGGCATTCTTGGGTATTTTTAGCTGTTTCTCATGTCATGTCATGTCATTATCCACACCGCTTATCCTGGGGTTGCGGGAGGGTGCAGGAGCCTATCCCAGCTAACTACGGGCAAAAGGCGCACTACACCCTGAACTGGTCACCAGCCAGTCACAGGGCAGACATAGACACCATCACCGAGTGGGAACCGAACCCTCGCTGCCTGCACACAAGTCAGCCGAATGTACCACTACACCAGTGCTTCACAATTATTTTCTGTCACGCCCCCCCCTGCCAAGAAGAAAACAATTCGCGCCCCACCACCAATTTTTTTACATTTTGAATGAATGTACATGTTCATTGTATATTGATGTTAGACTATCAATAAAATATCCCTTAGCAAAGCTAAATTGATAAGAAATATATTTTGGGAAGGCGGCACAGTGGCCCGACTGGTTAGCACGATGGCCTCAAAGTGAGAGACAGCAGCGGTCGTGGGTTCGATCCCGGCTCCGGCCTTCCTGTGTGGAGTTTGCATGTTCTTCCCGTACCTGGGTGGGTTTTCTCAGGGTACTCCGGTTTTCCCCCACATTCCAAAAACATGCATGGCAGGTCGATTGAACACTCTAAATTGCCCCTATGTATGAGTGTGAGCGTGAATGGTTGTTCGTCTCTGTGTGCCCTGCAATTGGCTGGCAACCAGTTCAGGGTGTCCCCCGCCTACTGCCCGAAGATAGCTGGGATAGGCTCCAGCACCCCCCGTGACCCTAGTGAGGAGAAGCGGTATGGATGATGGATGGATGGATTTTTCAAAAGAATCGGTACAGTATCGGTATCGGCAGATACTGCACAGCCAGTAAACTGTATCGGTCTCGGGACCCAAAAAGTGGTATCGGAACAACTTTAGTTCAAACCATTGCTTTGTGTTACGGCAAGAGGTTATGTAGAGACTTGAGCCAGCCCTCTTTGCAAACACTTACCTCCTTCTTTTGTGTCCAGAAATGAAGCACCCAATAATACAGCACGCTTTCTTTTCATTTCGATCAATTGATGGCACTGCTTTGTACATGTTTGAGCTAGTCTCCAAATTGATATTCTCAAGTGTGTGGTGGCTCTTAAAAGAAGACAAATCAGCATACCTAAGAAAGTGTAACAATAATTATTGTTTGTATTATTTTTTCTATAACAAGAATCAAGAAAAATGTCAGTTTTTTTTTTTCATCAGTTTTGGAATTGGGATGATGTTCTCAGTCTCAGTACCACCAGAGATTCACAACACCTCTCCAAAACCAAACAATAGAAAATGTGGTGAAAATAGTTGTACGCATTTAATTTACATTTTGAAAGCCTTTTGACACCATTTATTGCAGGCACATCGATATAAAAACTTAAAAAGTAAACTGAATTATTTTAAAAGAAAACAATACAAATTAAAGTAATCAACTGGTATGCCAAGCATGTCGCTGCCTATTATTTTATTTCTTTTAGTTTAAAATGTATTTTATTTTTACCAAGAGGTGAATAAGCAATTCACAAAAATATTTGTCAACTATTTCTTGCAAAGCGAATAAATCTTTTTGATTGAAAGGGTATAATTTTGCTAAATTTTGCTCTTGCTGGTCCTCAACATGTTCATGGTGATGTCATGTTGATCTCTTATGTTTATCACAGACACGCATTCAAGGGGTGGACATACACACATACACATTCACTTTGCACACACAAGTGTGTATATATATATATACATATATAAACTCCACACAGGATGGCCGGAGCTGGGATTGAACCCACGACCGATGCTGTCTCTCACTGTGAGACCATCCTGCTAACCAGTCACCCACCGTGCCGCCCCTCTATATATATATATATCTATATATATATATATATATATATCTATATATATATATATATATATATATATATATATATATATATATATATATATATATAATTAACACTAAACATGCATCTTTCATACCATTCCTATGACCAAAAGAAATAAAAATAACACAAAAACAGTACTGAGGCATTCTGGGAGATTATCACACTGAGGCATTCTGGGAGATTATCACACTGAGGCATTCTGGGATTTTATCAGGTTAGAAAGATGTGAGTGGTGTGCTTTGCAGTGTTTTTTTGCAAGCTGTTGTCTAATCTTGTGATGTTTCTTGCTTGTAAAGGCCATGAAAGATAAGACAAACTACGACATTGTGGACAGCTGCCCTTTTGTCCAGCTTTCTCTTGTACCATCACCGAAAAGACATTCACATAATGTATTTGTCACACTCAAGTTGTAGCATAGATGTCTCAGACTTTGAGAAATTTGAGACTTTTAAGTGTGCCTTATGGTTTTGGGGGAAATTTGAGACTTTAAAGTGTGCCCTTATGGTTGCGAAAATACGGTACTCCAATTTGAATGGGCTTTGAGTTGAATCCAATGCTTTGTTTATTTCAATAAAAAAGTATTTGCATAAAAACAAAAAATCAATTGTCATATGTTAAAGGTATTGCAATTCAATAAAATATTGCAAACAAAAAAGTGATTTTTTTTTACAATTAATAAAATTAACTACGAGTTAACTATGAAAAAATGTTATTGATTATGATTTAATATTTTAATTGCTTGACAGCACTATTGTGTCCTTTTTTCCCGTTCTTTTCTCTCTACCCTGCACCCCAATGCATTCACCTGTGCTTTGTAATGGCCACATCCCACAATGACGCATCCCAAGCAGGCCAGGGAATAATTGAAACTGACCCCAACGTAGACAGGAGGGGGAAAAAAAGCACTTCACATTCTGTTGTCCATAAGAAAGTGACAAAGAAACCCCATTGACCCGATGGCACCTGAAACCAATTGTCCATGTGTGAGTGGAGTATTAAAATGAAATATAGGTGGAAATGAGCCAAAAAGCATTATCGCTAATCATGTCTAAAATTAACTGCTGAGCAACAGAATCAATAAATGTGTTTTAAGTCTCACACCTTATCTTGTGACTTTAACATTAACCTGCCATTAACCATTACACAAGATTTTGATTATACATCAGTCAATAATGTTAATTTAAAAAGTCCTTTTTGGAGATGGTGTATTCATATTATAGTAAAGCAACAATCTTTTGAAAGTGTTATTCAAAACTCTAAAAGCTCTTTCAGGATGAAATATTCCATCCTGGGATGAATTATGATGCTGAACGTATTTCTTTGCAATAATCTGATGGAGAGGTCATTCCCTTTCAGGTTGGTGATACCAAAGTGATGGCTATACCCTCTGTCTTGCCTTAACGTTCCACTGTAATTTGTCCCAGTAGAATATAACAAATGCTGGACATAAATGAACATTACCACCATGATGATTTCTGCCAATGTTAGCAAGGATTCTCTCAGGTCAGCATTAACGTCACTTAAAGGGAAAAATTGTTCTAATGTTGCCCTTTGATCTCAGTTAAATGATAATAGAGGTCAAGAATGAGTCTTTGAGGAAAGCAACTCAGAAAGAGTAACTTAGACATAATGTATCATGTCCATCATTGAAGTCTTACAGCATGAAGCATGTTTTGACAAAGCAGATTGTAGGGGGGGTGATATGATGCTTAACAGAGCTAATGAATTGTTTTCATTGTATTTCCAATGTTTATGGTATTAATAAAATTATGTTTATATTTGTGAACTTTCAATAACAGATAATTTTGTCACAGACCACGGTCATATATTTCTACTGGATTTAAAGTGACAATTTTTTGTGGTCTCCAAAAATAAAAAATGTTCTTCTTAGACGTGGAAGTTCAAAAATGCGCTATATAAATAAAGTTGTATTGTATTGTATTGTAAAACTGTTTTCCAGAACTTGGGGGACATACCTTTAAACACCAAATGTTTAATTGTAATGTTTAATTATAAGATTTATTTGAATCACTTAAAAAGAATGTGGTTCTGGTCCGTAACATGGTGTAAATGTGGAATAAATTTTATCTTCTTATCTTGTCAGTAGATTTTTGGAAAAACAGAAAAAAAACCCCAGACGATTTTAGCACAATTTTCTGGCATCCTGAAAATGTTAACATGCAATTATGGTGTCAGACAGCAGGAAGATAAGGGTTTGGCTTACCAAGGGCTCTGTGACAGGTGCATTGTGGGAAAATTGATTCTTACATAGGGGGTAAGTGAATTGTTATTACCCATCTGTTTCTTGTGACACATGGCTGGGTGCCTTACGATTTGTTACAACAGTTTTGAATTGGCCTGCCACCTTTTCGGCGTCTTGCTTCCAACTATCCAGATTAGAAGGCAAATAGTGAATGCCTTCTCTTTATAGGTCAAGAGCTCAGCTTCTGAGGGGTTACACATCAGTCATGCTGAAGGTGAAGTTGAGCAGAAAAACCCAACCATGATCAATGTTTGTGCTTTCTCCTGGTCTGCTTATTCAGACATCAAAAGTTAGACAGGCAGGCAGAGAGGAAGGAAAACTAAAACGAAAAAAATAAAAAATAGGGAAAGTGCAATGTTTGGAAGGCTTGTCATTGTGAGAACCATCACAAGGTAGAAATCAATATAATATGTGTTGCCTCCATTAACTTGATTAAATAGTGCAGCGGAGGAAGCGGCCTGGAAGATTCTGCGGGTTAAACAAATTAATTTAATGAATTACAACAGGGGGCTTTTTGGCTCTTAAAAGAAGACAAATGAAAAATACAGTGTTGTCAGTATGATTTTCAAGACCCCTGGGGCGGTCCCATCAGAATAATATTGCTCATATGGCATCAAGAGAGACAATGAAAATACAGTATGTGTCATTGCTAGGTTAGACACAAAGAACAACAAAGTAAAAATAATAATATAATGTTCTTGATGGGGGATTGAGTTTTTACAAACAGGCGTGAACTCTACGGAAATCAACTGATTAATAGAATACAAAGAGAGTGAGAAGCTCCCTTATATGACTGAGCATCTTGTGGTGACTGTAATATTTCTTGTTATTATGCTCACTTATCATAATAAGGGTAGTGTTAATCACAAATAACTTGTCAGGTGGGATAGCTTGAGCCTTGGTAGCACAGTTCTGAACCTACAAGTGCTTGTCTATAGCGTGGCTGGAATAGTAGTCAGCACAACTGAGTTGTCCTGGGTTTGAATCTTTGTCAGGCCCTCCTAGTTTGCATATTTTCTCTGTGCTCAAGTTTCCTCCCACATTCCAAGAACATGCATGGTAGGTTAATTGAAGTCGCCAAATGGCCCTCAGGTTGATAATGTCATGTCATTTTTAATTAATGCTTGAAATAGTTTTTTTTTTCAAGTTATTTAGCTTTATGAGACGGCCAAAATATCTGGAACTTCACTCAGGATTTTGCAACTGTTAAAATCCAACCAAAATAATAAACATAATTATGAAATTACTTTCAAAATAAAATAATTTTCTTTGCAACGGCATGAATGGAAAAATCAGCCAAGGCGGTGCGGAAATGCAATTCAGTAACTTTTGTACTGTCTAGAGGAAAATCGAAGCCTGTCACTGAATTCTTTAAATTTCAACAAAAACAAAATAGAAGATATGGTGTTTGGTTTTAGTGCCCCCCCCCCCACCCAGTGGCATCTTGTCTAAAGACAACTGTCTTGTACTTGGGTTCTAAATTGGACCGACAAATCAGTGTTGTTGTAATAGATTGAGCTTCTCTCATTTTAGGCAGCTGGCTAAGGTGAAGTCCTTTCTTTCTCAATAGCACTTTGAAACAGTAAACCATGCCTTCGTTACATCTCGGCTAGGTTATTGTAATGCACTTAAATTTGGAGTCAGCCAACTCCCTCAAGCATCTCCAGTTGGTGCAAAATGCTTTTGCTCGCCTCCTAACCGGCGCTCGGAAGAGGGAGCACAGAACCCCAATACTGGGCTCTCTTCACCGGCTCCCAATGCATTTTAGAGTTCATATTAAGATACTTCTTTAGGCCTACAAATCTTTAAATGCCCTCCTCCCAGTTTATCTCTCTGAGCTCCTCCACCCCTATGCACCTGCTCGGTGCCTCAGGTCTACAGACCAGACGCTATTGGAGGTGCCGAGGACTATGCGTAGCCCCAGAGGGGATCGAGCCTTTTATGTTACCTTCCCTCTGGAATGACCTTTCATTAAATGTTAGGCAAGCCTCCCCTTTTAAAAATTATTTGAAGACGCATTTTTATTCTTTGGCTTTTGACACAACTTGAGACTAACACTCCTCTGCTGTTTTCTGGTGTCTATTGTGTATCTGTTGATATAATTAATTTGCCTTTTAATTTACTACTTTCTCTGCTTTTGTGACTGTATTTGTGACACAGTTTATTGTATCAGTTGCTACGCAGTTGCTATGGTCCTTTTATGTTTTATTACGTCATATAGGCTTGATGCTTTAGAGCAGGCATCACCAAATGGCGGAACGCGGTCCGGATCCGGACCGACAGATGGTTCGGACCGGACCCATGACCAATCTATGATGATTTTTTTTCAGGGCGCATTCAGAAACGTTGACGCTGCAATTCTAGTTAATACGGAAAAGGCGTCACTGATTTGTGCCAATCAAATCTTTTGTTTACGATCCACTGCCAATTGAGCAGCAGACCGGAAGGGAGTGCTGCTGACAGTATGCCTTGCTAAAAAGTTAGCAAGGTCGATGCGTGTAGTTTTAAATGAATGGACGGAGAAATTTAGTTTTGTTCTGGCTGCAGCCGATTCAAAACCAGTGTGCACCATATGCTCCGAAACCGTCGCAACATTGCACAAAAGGGTGGTGCTTTGTTTCGTTGTGACGCTTCGCAAAGTTATCCGCAGAAGTTTGAGGTGAGCGCACTCAAAAACATCGAACTTCGAGTGCAGTACAACAGATTTTTACATTTTCTTTTACAGCACAGCGGCATGCAAACGAATGTTCACTAAAAGTATCATGGATTTTGGGGAAACGTAAAAAAGGATGTTGTGAAGGAGTGCTTAAATGCGTTTGACAGGAGGCAGAGCTGGATGAGACTTTTTTTTTTTCTTTTTTTTTCCAAGATGGTGGCGCGCATAGACGCAGCGGCTAACGGCTCTCCCTCCCAGTGCTCCTTATTGCTTTTTATTTGTGTTTGCTTGGTCTTATTGGCACCAACTGAGGCACAGCATCGATATACCCGCGAGGACATTGTGGACATTGGATATCGATGCGAAAATAACCATCACAGAGGAATTTTGCTATGATCGCAAAATTCCTGACGAACTGGCGAGGCCGCCCGGCTCACCGTGGCTTGTCATCGGGACGGGGAGGCGACGCAGAAAGAGGAAGCAGAAGCGGGGCTGCAGGTCTGGCTACGGCTGCGACAGCAGCCCCACAGGCAACCACTGCAGAGTCTCTACCTCACCAACGCCAGATCCGTGGTCCATAAAATCGACGATCTGGGAATACAAATCCTGGGAAACCGCTATGTGCGAGACAGCAGTGTGATCGTCATCACGGAATCCTGGCTGCACGCCGACGTCCCCAACGCTAGCATCCAGCTGGCTGGGCGCTCGCTACATCGCACGGATCGGACGAGGGACACCGGTAAGAGCAGGGGCGGGGGGCTCTGTGTTTACGTGCATGAGAACTGGTGCGGCGATAGCACGATTGTTGAGAAGCACTCTTCCCCCGACATCGAGTACATGTCCGTTAAATGCCGGCCTTATTTTCTCCCGAGGGAGCTATCTGTACTGATTGTCACAGCTGTTGACATCCCTCCCGACGCTAACACTAGCACGGCGCTCTCGCTACTCGCGTGCGTCATCAATGAACATCAGCGGGCCCACCCTGATGGCGTTCACATAGTAGCAGGGGACTTTAATAAGGCCAATTTAAAGACTGTACTCCCAGAGTTCCACCAACATGTCAAGTGCCCAACGAGGGGAGACAACATTCTCGACCATGTGTACTCGAACATCAAGCACGCATACAGGGCCCTCCCACTCGCCCCCCTCGGCCATTCAGACCACCTGTCCTTGCAACTCGCTCCTGCGTACACCCCTCTCAGGCGCAGATTCAGGCCCACCACAAAGACTGTGAAAACCTGGCGTGATGACGCCATGAGTGAATTACAGGACTGCTTTCAAGACACCAACTGGGACCTCTTTGATCATCAGGACCTTGATGTTTACACGCATTGTGTACTGGACTACATCAAGTTCTGCATGGAAACTGTGTCCCTACACAGGACCATACGGACCTTCCCAAATGCAAAGCCCTGGATGTCCAGCCAGGTCCGCTCTCTCCTCAAGGCCCGTGACGCTGCCTTCAGGTCAGGCGACAAAGCCCAGTACAGGGTGGCTCGTGCTGACCTGAGCAAAGGCATCAAGCTAGCCAAGGCAAACTACAAGAGGAGGCTGGAGTCCCACCTTGCCAGCAACAGACCACGGGAGGTGTGGCAGGGTCTACGGAGCATCACCAACTTCCGAGGCAGCAGCACGACCTCTGTAGACCCGAGTGCATCGCTGGCAGAGGTGCTTAACTGCTTCTTTGCTCGCTTTGACTCGCCCCAACCGTCACACCCCCGCACTCCATGCCTCAACTCCCCCCCACTCACCGTAGAGGAACACGATGTGAGGCGCGCGCTCCTGGCTATTAACTCCAGGAAAGCTACTGGACCCGACGGAATACCAGGCAAGGTCCTCAGAGCATGTGCCACCAACTGTCACATATTTTCTGCAGGGTCTTCAACTGCTCCCTGGCTCAATCAGTCATCCCCTCCTGCTTGAAAACTTCCACCATTATTCCTGTCCCCAAAAAGTCACCCGCAGTCCTCCTGAATGACTACCGTCCTCACGCCAGTCATCATGAAGTGCTTCGAGAGGCTGGTTCTCCAGCACATCAGGGACTGCCTTCCTCCCACTCTGGACCCCGACCAGTTTGCATACCGGGCTAACAGATCCACTGAGGACGCCATCGACACTGCTCTGCATGTTGTGCTGGGCCACCTGGAACAACAGCAGAGCTATGCAAGGATGCTCTTTGTGGACTACAGCTCGGCATTCAACACAATCATCCCGGACATCCTCGTCGCCAAACTGGACATTCTCGGCCTCCCTGCCGTCACAAGCATCTGGATTAAGGACTTTCTGACCAACAGACCCCAGACTGTGTTGCTCGGCCCCTACACGTCCTCCACCCGTACGCTGAGCACCGGTTCCCCTCAAGAATGCGTGCTGAGCCCTCTCCTATACGCCCTCTACACCTACGACTGCAGCCCGGCCCACGGTAACAACACCATCGTCAAATTTGCTGACGATACGACAGTGGTCGGTCTGATCTCGAAAGGTGACGAGGCAGCCTACAGGGAGGAGGTCCAGAGACTGACGGCTTGATGCGAGGACAACAGACTGCAACTCAACATTGCAAAAACAAAGGAGATCGTCATCGACTTCAGGAGGAACAAGACGGTGCCGCCCCCCCTCTGCATCGAAGGCGTGTGTGTGGAGAGGGTACACACGTTCAAGTTCCAGGGAGTACATATCTCCGATGACCTTTCTTGGACACACAACACCACAGCAGTGGTAAAGAAGGTCCACCAGCGTCTGCACTTCCTCAGGAAATTCAACCTGGAGAGGAAGCTGCTGCTGGCCTTCTACCACTCGTCCATCGAGAGCCTGCTGACGTACTGTGCCTCCACCTGGTACAGCGGCTGCACTGAGGCGGACAGAGTGAGGCTCCAGAGGACGGTCAAAACAGCGCAAAGGATTATTGGCTGCCCTCGCCCCTCACTGTCAGAAATCTACACCGCCCGGTGCCTCAGCAGGGCTCTCAATATCGTCAAAGACAATACCCACCCAAACTCACACCTGTTCGACCTGATGCCCTCTGGCAGTCGCTACAGGTGCATCAAATCAAAGACCAATAGACTGAGAAATAGTTTCTTTCCAAGAGCCATCTCCATTCTAAACTCTCACACACACACACGACCACCCTTACCTTGCGGAACAGCAACGTGATGTGTTTTTATACATCCTATTCAGTATTATTTTCCATTGCACTAACTATTCTCTTATTTATCTAATTTATATATTTATCTGAATTATTGTTGTATTGCACTTGAGAGGGGAGCTCTCTAATCTTGTTGCACACTTGAGTGCAATGACAATAAAGTGATTTCTGATTCTGATTTCTGATTCTGAGATGAAGATGCTAAGGTTCTCTTTGGGAGTGACCAAAATTGATAGGATCAGGAATGAGTACATCAGAGGGACAGTACATGCTAGAGGCTTTGGAGATAAAGTCAAAGAGGCCAGACTGAGATGGTTAGGACATGTCCAGAGAAGAGATCGTGAGTATATTGGCAGAAGGATGCTGAGTTTCCAAGTGTCAGGCAAGAGCTCTAGAGGAAGACCAAAGAGGAGATTTATGGATGTCGTTAAAGAGGACTTGAAAGTAGTTGGGGTGAGAGCAGAGGATGCAGAGGACAGAGATAGATGGAGGCAACTGATTCGCTGTGGTGACCCCTGAAGGGAAAAGCCGAAAGTAAAAGAAGAAGTTAGTTCTTTTATCACAGACAGACTGACACTACCATTTGTAAAGCGCTTTGTTACAGCTCCATCTGTTGTGAAATGCGCTATATAAATAAAGCTGTATTGTATTGTATTGTATTAGGTTGACAATTACCTGATATATTTCATTATGGTGGGATTCAAATATTAAACAAATTGACTACAGGTTGGCTGCCTAACGTTTTGGGATTAGTTGCTATTAGAAATGATCCAAGACAGTCAAATACTTTCTAAACAGATGAAATGTCAACATGTTTAGAGATAACCAGGTCCCGAACCAGAACTTGAGTTTGTGTCAGACTATTCACATTGTTTGAGAGAACAAAGGTACCAAGTATAAAAAGCATTCTTTGGCATTCTTATCCAAATTGTTGTCCCCATGGATGTAGTTATGAACTAGAAGGCATAGTCAGTACAGATGATATTTCTTCAAAGAAATATATATAATTATAACTTCGCAATTTGGCAGTGATAACCAGAGACACTGGTTCGCCTGTCCGGTTTGTCTATACAGTTTAGGTCTGTAGGTCTAGACTTTTTTTCTTCTCATTTATTTCTGCTTTTCCAGCAGAGGACGATGAAAAAAATTGGTGAGTTTCTCCTCTCTCCTATAACAGAACACATCTCTCTTATTCTCTTTCTCCTTCTCTTTTTAAACTCTACCAACCCCCGGCTAATGGCGGTCGCAAGCATGTATAAAGTACAGTCGACAAATAGACAGACAAATGCTCTTTTATTCAGCTTGAAGCAGTGTAGTTACTCCCTCCCGCACATGTGGTTCATCCTGTGTGTCTGCTGCAAAACTTAAAAGAAAAGTAAAATGATCTTCATTGAAGATGTGCAATGAGTTGCGACTCCCATGGAAACGTGGAATCTGTTATGAAATGGTTGAAATTGCTCTTTAGTTGCCGACACTATTGTAATATGTCGCTCCTCATTTGCCGTACAGTGACGTAACACAACTGGCTAAACGCTTAATGTAGGAAACTAAACGTACCTAATGTGTTGTGACTGGTTGTTCCTTGACCTATCTTGATGTACCAATTGCTATGAAGTTACTATGTTCCTTTTTTGCTTTGTTCGTTTATTGTCGTATACACCATATGTCTTTCAGTATCTAAGGTTGAGTCACTCAGTGACACGTCTGCTTTAAACTGCTGCCCTAAGGATCTCGTTATTGAGAAATATGTACATTTTTTACAGACATGTTGCACAATGCCACACTTTGAAAAATGTGCAAGACTCTCATATGCAAACATTAATGCATTTGCCTGCGTTCCGAACATTATTTTCAGTGAGGCCGTCATTGGCTGTTGCACATAAGACTGGCCACCAATCAAACAAAATGACATCATTGTTTCTTAATATTTATATTTAATTTCTTAGTGATGAGCACCTCCATCCATCGATTTTATTCCACTTATGCTTGAGTACGGAAGCCCACAGTTCCCTCTCCCCAGCCACATGACCCAGCACTTCCTGAGGGATCCCGAGGCATTCCCAAGCTAGCTTGGAGACAAAGTCTCTCCAGTGTGTCCTAGGTCATCCTCAGGCCTTCTCCCAGTGGGACATGCCTGGAACACCTCACCATGTAGCATCCGGAGAAGATGCCCAAGTCACATCATCTGGCTCCTCTCAATGCGGAGGAGCAGCGGCTCCACTCTGAGCCCCTCCCAGATAACTGAGCTTTTCACCTTATCTCTATGGGAAATCCTGGCCACCCTGTGGAGTACACTCATTTCAGTTGTGTCCTGGATCTTGTTCTGTTGGTCACCACCCACAGCTCGTGACGATAGGTGAGTGTAGGAACGTAGGTCGACCGATGAATTCGGAGCTTCGCCTTCTGGCTCAGCTCTCTCTTCACCACGACGGACCGATACAAAGTCTGCATCACTGCAGACGCTGCACCGATTGACAAATTGTGTCCATACAAGTATTGAACAGAAACAGAAATAGAAAGAGCAGGCTTGGCAGGGTCCAACCCTCTCAGGAAATGAATCCGACAGACGGCATCAATGCAGACCAAACTCTGACACCGGTTGTTTAGGGATCGCAAGTCTAGTTTACGTGTTTTTGAAATTGGTAGACCGTGATACACCTAGATAGGTATTCCGGCGTATTTGAGTGCACTCCCTGGGGGTATAGTAGTAATATTGAAATAAATAAATAAAACTGATGGAGAAAGCCAATCGTCGCTTCAAAGAACCAACACTTCTACATAGTATTCATTACAGCCAATAGCAACCATCGCCCATCTTAACAATGAATAACTTGGTAACACTGGACAATGAGCCAAGACTGCTGGAATTTTAAGTGCGCTTCCAGAAAAATTGACGGGAATATTCTTCTCTTCTTCTCACATTCTTCTTCTCTTTCCGCTGTCGACCTTTCAAAAAAGGTTTAACAAAAATAGTCCATCTTCTTGAATTCAGGTCTATTGAGGTGCATTGATGGCTGCCAGGAAATGTTCATGTCAAACTACCAAGACTCCAAATTGTACGACTTTTAGTGCATGTTTCGGGTAGGACTTCATATGCAGCAGAGTGTATATTTCATTTCCTTCATGGATCAAAATAGGTAAGTGATTGTGTACTGCTTGATGATAAACACTGTTTTATTATTTATTTTAATGCATTCACAGATTGGTGCCAACTCAATTCCCAAATGGTGTTAAAAGTGATCTCAAGACCTTCCTCCACAGCTTCATCATCTTCACCATCTCTTTACGGTGGTATGGGGGTAGCAGCAACATGTTTAAAAAAAGAAGTGAGTATAAATGTGAAGGGTGATGAACTGTGTATTATATTGCCATAAAATCTCACCTGAGCGTTTGAATGAGAGTGCTGAGAGTAGAGAAGTCAAGGGCATGATAAAAGTCCCCCGAGGGAAAAAAGGAGGGCTTGTGGGTTTTGTGTTTGCCTTTTATGAGTGACAGACTTCACAAGCAACACCTGCACTTTCATAGGAGAGGAAAACAATGGTGTCCCCTCTGTTAATGAAAGAAACATGTTCATGAAAATAAATAAATGAAAAACAGACGTTTCTTTTGTGTTTGAATGCAATGTAGGAGAAAAACCACGCATTTACAGGGAGAACATGCAAACTCCGCATAGGAAGGTTGGAGCCGGACTTGCACCCTGCGCCTCTGCACTGTCACGCCATCATGCTAACCAGTTGGCCACTGCGCCGCACAGATATGAATCTCCACCAAAATTCATATGCACATTATTATCCCCCATTTGAATGAAACTAAAAGCAAGCTGTAGAATATTTGGGGATTTTTTACATAAAATGTGAGCTTCTTTGAGAAAATTCACCTCCATAAAATTAAAAAATATTTTGCTGATCTTTTTATTTTAGAGGTTGGAGTGGCCAATAGTATGAATGTACTTGTGAATTTTGGTGGTGTTTCGATGTAGTTTTCGAACAATTATCAATGCTAAAATTTTGTTATATCTCCATAGGCAGAAAAGCAGGCAGCCATTGCTGTCAGCTCCCGCTGCTTGTCGAGGTAAAATTTGCTTTCTATGGTTAACCAAGTCAAGGTTAGCACTTAACAGGAGATCAGCTCATTATCAGACATGAGGTGCCATTCTCGGATGCCTACCCGCTCATACAGTCTTGTAGGAGTACCTTCATGCCGCCACCAGTCAACCAGCTAGCCAAAGTGCACTCAACAAGAGCACAAGCAGCGTGGGCGCCTAGACGTAGCTTTTGCCAGTGCTCCTGAGGATGTCATGTTACAGTCACCCTTTTCCAGACCGCCGCGTCACGGTCACACACAGTTCATGCAGCCATAGCAGGACACGCTGTCCAGCCAGAGATACAGCAGTATGAGTGGGCTGTGACACATGTGCCTCAATTTGGGAAAATACAAGGCCAGGAGGTCGGGTTTTTGAAATGTCAAAGTCTGTGGACAGTACTTTAGCTCAGTGATTCTACACCAGTGTGACCGTCAAGATAAATTTTACCCAGTTGCAATATTTAAGAGTCACTTAAAGAGATCATCCAGTAAGGAAGGTCCATTTTTCAACAAGCATGTATTTTGAAAACAAATATATGAGCTTGCATTTTCAGTTTTATTTTGGAGAAATCAATACAAAACAAACAACCGTAAAACAGCCCACAAGAAATGAGGATTATGGCCTCCTCTGCTTCCTCCATATCTTGGTGGGAGTCACTCGAGGTACCGATCACAATTTGTCCATTCAGTGTAAATATGTCGCTAATAATGTAAAACTAACCAAACCATGGACATCTCTACTTAGGCCCAATATAACTTCTGAAAATTTGACAAAACGATTAGCCTTTCCATGGCTCACTTTAAAGAAAATGAGAAAATGAACAGTTTAAGTATAGTTTCTGTCATTTCTGTTTTCTTTAATAAGAGACCGAGATTCGCAAATAATGCATTTTGAGAGGCTTTTCATAAGGTTTATTGTTAGAAGGTTGTGATATATTGGATTTTAATCCATTATTCGCATGACATACTTTTTTTGCCATGGCCACTCGGGGACGACACCTACACCACTCAACCCAAAATCAAGCGTCCAACACGACCACATTCAGCTGGGAAGTCAGCTTCTTCCCTGGAGCTTTCATGCTCTGAATTTTTCAAAGTCTGTCCTTTCATCCATGCATTTCCTCCACAGCATATCCTTACTGTGCAGGCATGGTGTATTTTTTTTTAAGTACAACTTTGAAATTTCACCGAGGCTGGACTAAGTACTCCAGCTTGTTGTTCGACATTGACGCCCCTAAAAGCATTTGCCTCACTGCAACGCAGAACATTTAAAAAGGCGGCCTCCAGGGCTTGTCGATGAGGTGTTTATCCGAAATTGACGCCCACTCGCACTGTAAGTCATGAATTGGCTGACACCCAAATGCCAGACTGCTAAACTCATCTGTTTAGTGTCCGAAAGCTAATTTGATGCCTTGAGCAGCAGTGTTACTTTTAACACCACTGCAGTGCCTACTGTTTGCCGCAGGGGAAAATCATCCGTGCCTGCCTGCAATTAGGGTTAGTGTGTACACTCATGCTCTAGTCTGCTTCAGCCAGTGCAATTGAAGAAGCAACTGGCACGTTTATTTATTTATTTTTTTTATTGTTGGGTGATCATTGTTTTTGCACATATGAGCTCATGTTTTAGCCAAATTATTGTGCAGAACACTTTTCCATCCATCCATTTTCAGTACTGCTTCTCCCCACTAGGATTGCGGGGGGTGCTGGAGCCTATCCCAGCTATCTTTGGGCAGTAGGCGGGGGACACCCTGAATTGGTTACCAGCCAATTGCAGGACACACAGAGACGAACAACCATCCGCGCTCACACTCATACCTAGGGACAATTTAGAGTGTTCAATCGACCTGCCATGCATGTTTTTGGAATGTGGGAGGAAACCGGAGTACCCGGTAGAAACCCACGCAAGCACATGCACAAGAAGATGCAAACTCCACACAGGATGAACCCACGATGCTCACTGTGAGGCCATCGTGCGAACCAGTCGGGCCACCGTGCCGCCCCCAGAACGCTTATATATATATATATATGTATATATATATATATATATATATATATACAAATACAAAATCATGAGTATTTGAATTTTGGTGGCGATTAGTCGCCGTTTCGGAATATGGCCTCCCCGCTGTGACAGCTGCGACAGAAAAAAAAAAAACAAGCCAAGCTCCAAAAGGGGGGGAGTCAATTTGTCGTAAATGTCATCCCCATTTAACTGCAGCTCCTGGGAAAAGACAATGTTGAAGAGCACAACCGTAAGCTCGGAAATCACATTGTCCAAGACTTCAGACAGCGATAGACAAAAAGCTAACTTAGACAATGGTGGACAATCAGCAAAAATAAGGTCTAAAGCAGCCAACTTCCTGTTCCTCATCCTGCCTGTTTTTGAGTCAGGTGTTGCAGCAGGGCGAGATGGAACATCGGCAGGACACGGCCCCTCAGTATCAGGAGTGAAGACCCCTTATCTAAAGTATGTTCAGCAGTGGTAGGCCATTAAGGCCTTCAAGGTCTTCTCTGCTGGCCTAACATAATCAAGAAATCATGATCATATTCTTCACATTGATGCCATATTATATCCTCGTGTTGTATTTTTAGGTGAGAGTTTTTATCCAATCAGAATTCAGATAGCTCGTGTTGCCAGGCAGATTTCACAATACCGGTAGCACGCACTATTCGTCCGCGGCCTTCAGATAGAATTGTGCGGGCATCTGTTTAGTCAATGCGCTTTCAGAGTTGATAGACAGTTGCAATAGCCAATCAGATCACGAGTTGGTTTCAGTGAGCCTTCTGGTTGGCCTTACGCTTAAGGTGATGAATGCGTTTTGTGATTGGATACCCACTTGTGAGGGGGCAGCACTATGTGGAGGAATCAACACACTCGGAAGTCGTAACTGGCGACCGTTTGAAAATTTTAAATATATTCTTGCCTTTTTTAAAACCACAATGACCGAAGGAGGGAAAAGTGTGGATTTAATTGCAGATACACTTGCAAGGCCATTTTCAAGACGGACCTTTCAAGAGAAACTAGGTCGTCCAACACTCACTCAGTACTGTGTAAGTGTGTTTCTGTATATTATTTGTCCGGCCATGGTGTCAACAAATGATGGCAATATGAGGGGCGATTTATATAAGTCTAACTAAATACGACTTCACTGAAGGCCTACGTGTGAAATGCTTGGCCCTTCACAGATGTTAAGACAGTCACGCACTGCACTAAATTAAAGTAGTTAAGGCTCAGAAAGACCTTTGCCAATAGATTATCAGGACAGTACCAATGTAGACTTGGTGTGAAAATGTAATCAGAGGTGTGCCGAGGTTCACTGTGTTCTTACGTCTTATTTATGTTTACAATAACCGCTTTTCTAAAGTCTTTTCTGAGTGCATTAAACAAATAGCTGCGAGCACATACCTTATCAGTTTTCCCTGATGAATTTTCTTTTGGATTATAAACTTGCATTATTTTCTGCCCACACTTACAATGTCAGTAGCAGCTTATTTCCTGGACATGTACTCTATTACGGAATGTGATGAAGCAATGTCAAAAAAATAATAAGCTTTCATAATTTAGGAGGACCAACTGGTTGGAAATACATATATTGTAGAGCAAGGGACCAAGCACTAAGTGCTTTTTGTGAGGAGACAATTTCCATGGACTATACACGTGAATTTAAAATAATTTGTGTGAGTCTGTACTATTGCAATTAGTGGTGCATCAGCCGTCTTTGTTCCTCTCGTCTTTTTTTTCTGTCTAAAAGGTTGCCAAGTGGAGTTTTAACCAGGCACAGACAAACCACTCCTTTTACCCATACTTTAGCAGTCAACACGCCATGAAGAGGGGTTGGAGCACAGAAAAGAACATGAATATACCAGGTGGCACTACACTTGAAAATCTCATTATGTTTTCAGGGACACAATGAAGGACAATGCAAAGACAGGATGTCAAAGAAAATCACATTCTGCACTTCTTTTCGTCTGGAGGGGACATTTTTTTAACCATTGCCAAAAAGACCAGAACAGCGGCAGATTTGCTGTATCACATAAATACAGTTCTGTGATCATTTTGTAACATGTATTTGTATAGTTATTTCTTTATTTATGTATCTATCCCTATCTTGATTTATCCATTTTATTTGAAAATACATTTAGTCATAACATTTACACACACACACACCCACACATATGTATATATATATATATATGTATATATATATATATATATATATGTATATATATATATATATATATATGTATATATATGAAAGTCCATGTCTCCTGAAATAGTTCGCTCATATTATAGATAAATGGGGAAATTTGCAGTGTTACAGCAGCAAAGAGATCATTATGTATGCACTGCTTTTTGTTACAATGGGTCCTCTGTGCATGGCCACCACACACCGCACTTTTGACTCCACTACAGTCCTTTTGATTACAGCTCCTCTATTCAGAAATGTGCAAACTATATCCTATAGTGTAAAAGACAAACAGTTGTAAAATATTTCCCCCATCAAAATGTGGCCTACTGTGAGGCAGACAGTGCTCATTTAAAACACAAAAGCACATACTCTTATTCAGACTACAGCTGCCCTCTTTCAGAACTATATTCAAAGGCCACTTTCTGTTGTTACTGATCAGGTTTTTCCCTACGGAGGTAAAAAAGAGGCTGGATCCCAGTGTGTCTCAGGGAGAAGGGTGTTCCTGTTTGATATAAAGGGGCAAAGCCCTTGCCACTCGAGGACATGTGAGAGGTGCACTGTTCGCTTTGTCCTGAGCAGTTGGTTGTATAAATGTAAGTTGAATTGGGAGGGGGAAACATCATGCTAGTGGTGTGATCGTCTCTAATGTGCTTAAGAATTATTCTTTCACAGATAAGTACAAGCAAGTCTAAGCACAAACAACAGTCAGGACACGACGCCCTACCCAAAGGCAGAGGGAGGCTCCCCTCTTATCCAAGTGAATGTACGGGCACCGACCTGGGGTGTAGTAACACACCTGCTCTGTGTCTCTCTCTGTAGACAACTCCACGATGGAAGAAGTTTCAACTATTCACAAGAGGACACGTACCAGAGCCCAAGCTATGTGTCGAGTCAGAACGTTTTGACCTCGCACACCAACTCCGGCCGCTCTGTCCATACCAGTAAAAAGGTGTTCCACGTCTCTAGGGCCAGCCCCATGGCTGCAGGCCAGGCTGCCAGGTGCTCTTGCCTTGGAGTCCCATCTCCAGTGAGGAGCCCCAATGACCTGCGTTCAGGAAAGGACATTTTTTTCCCCATTGCCTTATTCATCATTTGGGACTTTGGAGCCATGCTTTGTCTGGTCCCTCACCTAGGACCTGTTTGCCATAGGTGACCCTGCCAAGGGCATTAAGCCTCAGACAACTTAGCTCCTACAAACAATGGGACACATAAACCCCTCTGCCTCGATAAAGTGACAGCTCATGGACGGGCATATTATTCATCATTCTTAAAATTATAAATAAGGGGTCCCACCGGACATCAGTCAAAAACACCAAGCGTTTAGTACATCTAAGTTTTAATTCTGTCATTATGGTAATAATGGTAGAACACTTAAACCCTAACCCTATTTATCTTACTGTGATTTATTCATAAGGCAAAAATATTATTTTAACAGGTATTTGAACAGGGGTGTGTAGACTTTTGTTACTTGTGTGCGTGGGTGCGTGCATGTGCACAAAATGTTGACAAATCCAAGCATAGCACAACTATTTGTTAGATTAAAATATTAGATATTTCAACAGCTTTGGTCATCTACCATTAGTCTTTCCCAGAGCAGTGATCCTGGCACCTCTGTCACAAGCACTATCAGACTGATAATACTAATGAGTGACAGACAATCAGCTGCAACAGACATTACACAGAGCTAGCAGTTAAGGTATTCACAAACAGAGAATAACAATAACAACTGTTGCCTAGTGGAACTAGAGGGTTCAGCAAACTGTCAGTCACAATGTGCCTTCCCTTTTAGAAATGTATCACAATTCATTTGAATGCTGGTATAAAGTTCCCATAATTTAGGTTTGTGATTCCCAACCAGGGAACGGTCCCAAGGTGTGCCATTAGAGATCATTATTGTTTTTATTGGCCAAGTACAATATGCAATAACAAACAAGGAATTTGTCTCTGGTACTTTGATACTACACTCGTTTTACTGTAACAACCAACTGCAAAAAGAGCATTTTGTTGATGTAACACTTAATCTGTAATGCAATGTAAGGATATAATTTTACAATACAACACAACTTTATTTCACAACAGCTAGAGCTGGAACAAAGCACTTTCCATATGGTGTGATATGAATTAGCGGGAAATTAGAACACAGATTAAAACACATATTACAATAGATACCAGAACAGCTGAACAGCGACAGTCTCGTATTGAGTCGAAAGCTAGAGAATAAAAATGTCTTCAAATGGGTTTTAAAAGTGGACAGAGAGGGAGCTTGCCTCACATTTAATTGAAACTCATTCCATAGTGAAGGACCCGCAACAAAAAAGGCACGATCCCTCTGAGTCTGCGCTTAGTCCTCGGTAACTTCAGCAGCATGTGGTCCACAGACGAGGTAGTGGGCAGGTGTGTAGGGGTGGAAGAACTCAGAGAGGCCATTTAAAGATTTGAAGACGAACAGAAGTATCTTAAAACGAACTCTAAAGTGCACTGGGAGCCAGTGTAGAGAGACCAGATTGCGCCATCTTTGAGCAGCAGCATTTTGGACCAGTTGGAGATGCTTGAGGAATGACTGGCTGACTCCAAAGTAAAGTGCAATACAGTAATATAGCCTAGATGTAACGAAGGCATAGATTACTGTTTCTAAGTGCTGCTGGGAAACAAAGGGTCGAGTGGCCGACTCCGACATCAAGAAAGCACTTGCAGAGGTTTCTTGGATTTGCCAATTTTTATAGGCGCTTCATAGGCAATTACAGCTGCCAGGCGAAACCTCTGACAAGGCATCCACAAATATGACCTTCGTGTGGACCCCAGATGCAGAATCTGCTTTTAAAACATTGAAACAATTGTTTACAGAATCTCCAGTACTTACCCACCCTAATCCCGATTTCCCATTTTTTGTTGTGGTTGACGCATCGGATTCAGGAGTGGGGGCGATCCTTTCCCAGCGATCCCCAGTCGACCAGAAGCTGCACCCCTGTACCTTCTTCTCGCGTTGCCTCAGTCCAGTGGAAAGTAACTATGATGTTGGTAATAGGGAGCTTCTGGCCATTGTTCTCGCACTGCAGGAATGGAGGCACTGGCTGGAGAAGGCTAAGACACCATTCCAGGTCTTCACAGACCATAGGAACCTTTCCTATATTCGCTCTGCAAAAAGACTGAATTCCCGGCAGGCACGTTGGGCCCTGTTTCTCACCCGTTTTGACTTCACTATTTCCTACCAACCAGGCTCGCAGAATATTAAACCCGATGCCCTGTCCAAGATCCACAGCCCTTACACCAAGGATTGGGTACCGGAACCCATCGTGCCTGCGGCCAGAGTTGTTGGGGCCCTTCGTGGGAGGTGGAGCGGAGAGTAAGAGACGCTGCAAGGTAGACAGCAGTTCCGGAAGGATGTCCCGAAGGCAAGCTGTTCATTCCTGTCGGCCTACGTCCTGAGGTACTCACGTGGGGACATGACTCAAAGCTGGCTTGCCACCCAGGTGTCACCAGAACACAGTTCCTTGTCTCCCAGAGGTTCTGGTGGGCTGGAGTTAAGAAGGACGTAAAAGAGTTTGCCACAGCTTGCTCTGTATGTGCCCGCAACAAGCCGTCGCATCGCCCTCCAGCTAGTTGTGAGATCTGTTTGTTTTTTTTCTTTCAGTCATTGGAATGGGTGGAGTCTCCAGCGCACACCTGATGGTCATCATTGTCTGTTGGCTTCTTAAGCGCTGGAGACAGAGGAGCTAGTCGCCAGAATATTGTGTCCAGTTGCCATCTCCCAGTGCGCATTTTGTATCGCGAGTTTTCCTGTGTTGCGTCGATAGCGTCCACGTAAGTCTTTCCTGGCTCTAGTAAATTGATGTAGTCCTCTAACCTTGTGTAGGCTAGTTGTCATTTGTAGTGTATTTAGTAGTGATGGGTAGATGAGGCCTCCCGTATCGTTTCGACACAGTGACACAATGTATTGACACTGTGTTGACACTGTGTTGCTGAATACTGACACCTGGTGGACTTGCAGGAAACATTTGACAGGGTCATCTGACACTGATCTGTCAAACTAATTTTATCCAATTCCATTGATTAGCGACGTGATGTGTTTTTATATATCCTATTTCGTATTACTTTCCATCGCACTAATTATTCTCTTATTTATCTAATTTATATATTTAACTGAATTATTGTTGTATTGCACTGGAGAGGGGAGCTCTCTAATCTCGTTGCACACTTGAGTACAATGACAAAGGGATTTCTGATTCTGATTAGGCATTTGCTTTCACATTATTTTTACATACACGCAATTTCATAAAAAAAATCTTTGATATTCGAGACACAGTTGATAAATTAAGAGAACATCTGTCTGAATGCCCAAGTAAAAGTGTTGTGAATGACAATGGACTCATTGTAATTAAAGATTTGTATTTAAAAAAATTAGTTTCTCCGCGTTTTGTTATTCAGTCTATTTCTTTTTTTTGAGGCGATTTCCCCCGCCTTTGAGAAGATCCTCTCACAAGGCACTGAAGAGGCCGGTGTGCACAACGCCAGTGTGGCTAATATAAATAGGTGAGGGAACGTTGCCTCCATGGACTTCCAGTATAAGACTTCTGTACGTGCAACGTGCCCTGCTGACATATAGTGCTGCACCTCTGAGTGCGCATCAACAGTGACGTCTTCCATTTTGCGGATATTTAGCGCAAAGTAACGCGCCAATAACTCGATGCTTGTTTTGAGCGTCCATCCTGTTGACAGATGCGCTTCCTTATGAACACAGTTTGGCGCGCGACCGCTGTGTCGACACGATTCTGGTAGTGGTCATGTGACTTTCTCAAAGCGGTACGCGCACCGACACGGGGTTTGCCCTGGAAGCTCGGCGCGCGCATCGACGCCTCAGTGTGGCTGGACCCATCACTAGTATTTAGTGTTCCCAGGTGGCTAAGTTTTTCTTTTTGTCTTTCGAGTATTCGCTTTGCTTTTCTCCGTTTTGGTTAGTCCTGTTTTTGACGGCTCACTCCTCGTTTCTACCCATTCACCTTTAATTTGTTTTGAGTATCGCGGCTCGTCTTGTTTAGTGTAGTTTTTTTGTGTCTTTTCTTAATCATATCTGGCGTGCTCCCTTTTGTTCATTAAAACTAGTTTGTTTGATTTCTGCCTCTTTGTTTTCTTGGGTCCGCCGTGCTACAACACACATTCGTAACAACACATGCCTGATTTTGTGAAAACACAGCACATATATATTTGCAATGACTCGAAAAACTATTCACACTTCTTTTTTCACATTTTCCCATCTTACAGCTACAGCTTCTCCTCACAAGGGTCGCATGGGTACTGAAGCCTATCCCTTCGTCAGTAGGCAGGATAAACCCGAACTGGTTACCAGCCAATCGCAGGGCACACATAGACAAACAACCATCCGCGCTCACACTCATACCTAAGGGCAATTTAGAGTGTCTAATCAACCTGCCATGCAGGTTTTTAGAATGTGGGAGGAAACTGGTGTACCCGGAGGAAACCTACACAGATACGGGGAGCCTGCAAACTCCACACAGGAAGGCCAGAGCTGGAATCACACCCTGCACCTCTGCACTGTGAGGCCATCGTGCTAACTAGTGGGGCCACCGTGCCGCCTACAGCTATAGATTTTTTTTTTTAATGAGTGACCAACAGAAGTGCAATGGAATGTTACGTAGTGTTATAAATTTTAGGCAAGTGCAAATTTTAAAATATGGTGTGCATTTATATTCAGCCCCCTTGTGTCGATTCTATGTAGAGCCAACCTTCCTTGCTACTACAGCTTCGAGTCTTTTGGGATATGTCATTGCCAGCTTTGCACGTCCATAAACTGACAACTTTTGACCATTCTTTGTTGCAAAATACTTGAAACTCAGCCTCTGTGAACAGCAATTTCGATTCTTGCCACAGTTCTTGCCACCATTCTAACACATGAACGTTCCTTGATCTAATCCATGGGGTCTCAAACCAGCAACCTGGGGGATATTTGCAGTCCGCAGAAAAGTATTTTGAGGCCACCTACTTTCATATTGAAACGGCCCACTCCTTTTTTGCCATGTCGTTGCCCAGGGTTTTTTTTTTTTAATCATTTACCAAAGCTCAAGCTCATGACAGTTTTTGGCAAAATATATTTGAAGTAGTGTAAGGGAAAGGCAAATGTTGCTTTTTCCAAGCCAGAAGTGGAAGAGAAAGTTGATGATGTGAACAGCTAATTTCAAGAAAAACTGAATGTTTTTGTTGAGCACAGTGCCACCTCGACATGTCTTAAATGTTCAGAGAAAGTTGCCAGTGGTCAAGAAAGCAGACATCATTACTCAACTACACACGCTGGGAATTCAGAGTACCAGAAAACAGTTCATGTTCAGAACGGTTAACAAAGATTGAGAGGATTATTTTAGATTATTATAAATCTTGCTGCCTTTGAAAGGTTGTCTTCCACGATTGCCCTGTATTTAGCTCGATTCATCATAACATGAACTCTAACCAGCTTCTGTATCCATGCTGAAGAAAAGCAACCTCACAACATGTTGCAACCGCCATGTTTCACAATAGGGATTTTGTGCTCACGATGTAGAGCAGTGCTAGTTTTTCACCTACACATAGTGATTTGCATATACAGTCAAAGTATCAACCCATCTCTTTTTTATATCACTTGTCTTTATGAGGCTGCACATGTGCTGGAGGGCAAAACCTGCAGAAAACCCACATATGCACAGGGAACACATGCAAACTCCACATTAGAAAGCCAAAGCCGAGATTTGAACCCTCAACCTCTGCAATGGGAGCTGAATTTGCAAACCATTCAACCACCATATCTACAAAATGATTCAGACTTTGGAATTTGATCTTTGTTTTTGGGAGAACAAAGCATGGTGTTCAAATGATAGCTATTGAGTTACACATTGGACTCGCTTATCTACATATAAATAGCACCAAATACTACAGATTCCCTCAAATATATTTCAAGTAGAGGTGCAAAGTGCTATGTGTCATTTCCTGTGAGTTCTCTGAATTTACTTGTCATTTCCAGTCTGGAATACTCTTTTCAAATGCATGTGGTTTTCCACATCCATCAAAAGTCAAATTGCAGACAATGGGCACATTATGTTATTAACCTGCATGCAGTGAATACATGCCCAAGTGACATCCAAGTCTTTTCTAGGGTAAAAAAATTGTCGCTTTCTTTATTGATAAAGCTTTTCAGGATACATTTGAGAAATTCTCCCAAAGTGGGAAACATTATGACACAGATACTGCATGTAAATTAAAACTAGTTCCAGTCTATTCTGACATAACTCAGTGAATTATGATTTTGCGTGTCGTCGATCTTCAGGTGACATACAGTGACAATGTACAGTATAGGACAGGTTGATCTTGTACAATCTATCATGTCTTACTGTTTTCTAGCAACAGTATTAAGCATTTCATTAACTAATCTAATTTATGAATAGTGCACCAGGTTTCTTTCCCTGTGCATTTGTTATTGTCCTAACTGCGGTCCTAAGAACATTTGGTTTAACAGTGTGTTCTTCAAGCCACAGGTCTATCCATCCATTATCTGTACCGCTTCTCCTCACTAGGGTCGCGGGGGGTGCTGGAGCCTATCCCAGCTATCTTCAGGCAGTAGGCGGGGGACACCCTGAACTGGTTGCCAGCCAATTGCAGGGCACAGAGAGACGAACAACCATCCGCACTCACACTCACACCTAGGAAAATTTAGAGTGTTCAATCGGCCTGCCATGCATGTTTTTGGAATGTGGGAGGAAACCGGAGTACCCGGAGGAAACCCACGCAAGCACGGTGAGAACATGCAAACTCCACACAGGAAGGCCGGAGCCGGGATCTTGAACCCACGACCTCTGCTGTCTCTCACTGTGAGGCCGGTATATATATATGTGTGTGTGTGTGTGAGTGTTATAAGCCAGTTCTATGGCCATTACAGACAAAAGAACAGGAGGAGTCAATTTTCAAAAATGATCCAGGTAATTTATTACAACTCAAAGCGTGACAAACAAACATAACTACAGATATGGAGTGTGTAATGTGTGAAATATCTAGAGTGTATATGCGGGTGGGGCGGCACGGTAGCCCGACTGGTTAGCACGATGGCCTCACAGTGAGAGACAGCATCGGTCGTGGGTTCAATCCCGACTCCGGCACGCCTGTGTGGAATTTGCATCTTCTCCCCGTGCCTGCGTGGGTTTCCTCCGGGTAGTCCGGTTTCCTCCCACATTCCAAATTCTAAATTGCCCCTTGGTATAGGGCTGGGCGATATGACCTCAAATCAATATCGCGAGAAATTGAGCAATTTTACCTCAATAACGATAAATGCACGATAAATTCCCCCGTGGACTAAAAAAAATCAAAATAAATGCAGGAAATGCATATTGACTGTTTTTATTATTGACCAACTGGTACACATTACTTTCAATGAAAAATAAAAGTACAAAAATCATTTGTATAAATTCCAAAATAGCTTGCTTTGCATGACTTGAACAATGTCACAAAAAAAAAGGGTACCTCTTGCAAAATCTTTTTCTGCAAATAGATTGCGCCAAGATGCTGTCATCTAAATAAAATGAAAGAAAATGTCAATGCAAGCCAAATAAACAAGTGTGCATCATCGGGGAAAATGTGCCGTCTCGAGTACTCTGGTGCGCAGTCGCCACTTGTCGTCTATGTAATGCACAGTCAGGCTCAATCAGGGATTGATGTTGCGACCCGACCACAAGTCGGATGTAGATGCAAAATGCTTGACATGTCTAAGCACCCGGCCCGATGTAGTCCATATCGGGAAATACGGCTTTCATGAAGCGTTTAAATCCTGTGCGCGCCACTGTAACTAGAGGAGCTTTATCTTTAGCTATGTGCTAGGCTATCGCGTCCACCTCTGAGATGTTCTCTCTTATGGTGGCGTCTCCGTTAATGGGCTGTTGTCACTTGTCGAACCTTGCTTCTCACTTTGAACTTTCAGCACAGCATGGTTGTGTTGTGGGTGGTGAAAAAGCTTCTGGATTTGAATCCCAGCTACAACAGCGACGTCTGTTTTCTTTCTCGAGCAGACGGGTGGAGTCACGTGACTAGAGGCGCTGTTGTGGTCTTAAAGGGGCATGAACATTGCCGCAGACAGAAAAGGCTTTTCTTTTTTTTTAACACCGAATTTACCGACATGGGCAAAATGATTTCGGTCATTGTACTAAATTTCGGTAACGGTAAATTTTCGGTTTATCGCCCAGCCCTACCTTGGTATGAGTGTGAGCGCGGGTGGTTGTTTGTCTCTGTGTGCCCTGCAATTGGTTGGAAACCAGTTCAGGGTGTCCCCCGCCTACTGCCCTTAGATAGCTGGGATAGGCTCCTGCACCCCCCCGCCACCCTAGTGAGGCGAAGCGGTACAGAAAATGGATGGATGGATATATGTGGGTGTGTGAAAATGGTATGGTGCAAGGTGTTGAAGTTTGCGCCAAGAAAATAACCTAAAACAAATGGTGCGCGTGGCTCTGGCGACGGGAGCAAGGAACAGAGAGCCAACAGTTGACTGGAAGCAAACATATCCTACAGTGGAAGTGGAGTACCCAGCCCAGTCCACATCTCATTGACTTCACATTGTCAATCCCAGCACCTCGGACAGAACAGATGTCATTAGACCCTCCATTAGACATACACTGGGCTGTCACAATATCTCAAAATCAGTCCTTTGCCATTAGCCAAGTCATGTTTATTTGCAGTTCAGCCTTTAATCCCAAAGGAGTCTCAAAGAGATACACAAGCTTCCAGTTGACAAATCCCTTGATCTAAACCTCCCTAACCGGACTCAAAACCCCAAATGGAGAGAAAGGAACACACATCATACAATAATGGTTTGTTTACTCAATTAAGTGCTGTATTACGACCTCTTGTTGGTTAGTATGTTTAATGAATTAGTTTTGTTCATTTTTCTGACTTTTGTCATGGAGACCTTGTTGCACCCTCTCAATAAAAGCATTATTGTAAGAAATTCACATCAATTACAACTGGGAAGTGGCCTTTCCTTAGTTGTGAAGTGTTTGAATCACAAAACTTTTTAATTGTATTTTCTCATATGCAATACTGTATGGGCTATGGTTCAAAACACAGTAATGCAACTTCCCACCAGTTTCGTGATGAAGGGTCACATATACATTCACCTAAATCTTAGTGGTAGTGAAGTTTCTAGAATTTCTTCTCATCGGCAAGTCTTCTTCTCAGGTTTTGGCATGGTGGAGGACCCAAATGCAGGGAAACGAGGCAGGAGTAAAATAAAGGGTATTTAATTGAAGAAAACTAAAAGGAAAACAGGAACTCTGGTATAGAAAAAGATCGAAGTACAAAACAACATGGATAAATTAACAAAATAACTCAGACCTGACTATGAAAATTTAAACACGCTGAGGAACAGACGACAGTAACTTGACATACAACTGAAAGAAAACTGGGCTCTAAACAAACAAATTAACGAGACAATGAGGAACACCTGGACAAGGTGGACAAGATTGATTAACCCTAGGGAGTGGGACGACAAGCACAGATCGACATAATAAGCTTAACTTGACAGAGAAGACAAAAAGGAACACAAGGCAAAACATGAAACTAAAGTAAAAAAAACGAAACAAACAATGAAATGACTATGGAACATTGCCATTTCTTCCAATATTGTTCAAACTTTGATGTGGAATACCACAAGGAATAAGTTAACTGCTCCATCGTATGTCCATCTATTCAGTAACAATTGGTGGTTCTCTCTTTAATCATTTCCAAATTATACCTTTTTTACTTGCCACCTGTAATATTTTTAGCAAGAACCTGTCCTGTTTCCCCAGTCCAGTTGTAATGTGACCCGGATGAAATACACTGAGATCCCCTTCAACCTTGAGCCAGTCAACCGGTTGACAGTTTCAATCACACCGTCCCAATATCCCATATCGTATTCTTGTTTTTATTAACTCAACCCTATTATGCATTTTCAACAGCAAAAGAGATCAACAGTTCAAATCATCTTTTCTATTAATTGTTGAAGTGTAATTGTGTCTAGAAATGTCAGTGAATTATTGAGGTAACTAAATCCCAAAATATTTAATCATGTTACCGCATCACATTACCGCAATTGACCTTAAGAAGTCCTTGGACCGTTTTACCCGGGTTATAGTTCAAAGTATGCCGTTTTATAATAATTTAACTTTCAACTGAAAATTGAAGTAAATATTTTCAGTAATGATGTAAATATCGGCAGGTTACTTTCAGGATTGGTGAGCGTCACCAACACATCATTCGCATATAAACAAACCTTGTGCTCCCAACCATTTCTGTCAAGACTTAACACTCTCTCGTGGCCAGAGCCAATGGCAAAATAAAGAGGGACTGAGTGGACAATCCTGTCGGCAACCCTGTTCAAGGGAAGCTGGATCCGATGAGTCTCCATTCACTTTAATTCCGGCCTTAGGTGAGTTATACATGGATCTAACACATCAAATTAACTGTCCAACAAACCTAAACCATTTTAAAACAAGTGTATAAACTACCCGTGTGTTACGTTGGCTCTTTTTAAAATCAGAACATCAAAGCCCAAAGCCCAAAATAGAAAGTTAACAGCTCATGCTGCTCAGCTACTGACAAGCGGAGGATAAGTGACCTTGCGCCTATCTGTGTGTGTTCTATCACATTTCCTAAACAAGCTCCTGAAAGTGGAAAACAACTACAAGGAGGGTCCTGAGAGGCTGTGAAGTGGTTACTATCTGATTTGGAGAGAGGTCTCCCAGTATACTATCCCACTGCACACAAACAGTTTGCTGATGCGCCCTATGCCATTGAAGACACTACTACTTGGTCAACACATTCCGCACCTCAGAAAAATATGGCCTGTATTTGCAAGTTCATTTGAATGCGACCAAAAACGTTAATTAGTTGTGAACAATATATCATTCACATTCACAAAAATCCCTACAGTAAAGACTAATGCTACACACTCCACAAATACATTCTAATTGGATATTTTCTTTTAACTTGGGCCGCTCTTCACAGAGGATAAGGATTTTTTTTTCATCCCAAAATTTATTGAATAACTGCTGACAGCCAATATGCCTCTGGTGTTTTATTGTGGGCACATTGCTTTCTTTTTTTTTTTGTAAAATTTGTTTTATTACCTATATCATATTGAATTGATTGCTTTGAATTACTTCAAAGGGCGGCACAGTGGCCCGACTGGTTAGCATGATGGCCTCACAGTGAGAGACAGCATCGGGCGTGGGTTCAATCCCGGCTCCGGCCATCCTGTGTGGAGTTTGCATGTTCTCCCCGTGCCTGCGTGGGTTTCGTCCGGGTACTCCGGTTTCCTCCCACATTCCAAAAACATGCATGGCCGGCTGATTGAACGCTCTAAATTGCCCCTAGGTATGAGTGTGAGTGCGGATGGTTGTTCGTCTCCGTGTGCCCTGCAATTGCCTGGCAACCAGTTATGGGTGTCCCCCACCTACTGCCCAAAGATAGCTGGGATACGCTCCAGCACCCTCCGCCACCCTAGTGAGGAGAAGCGGTACAGAAGATGGATGGATGGATGAATGAATTACTTCAAGTCTACAAAATCCTGAAAAAAGAGGGCTGTTACATAACAAATACAAAACAATCACCAGGTTGTTTCGAGAGCAGAATCAGAGGTCGACTTGATTGTCTGTATCAACAGTGCTCAAGTGCACTAACAAGTCAGTATAGCTGCACCAAATGAGGTTCCATGGTAAATTACTATGTTAATGCTGATCTGATTACATACTTTGATTACACATTATAAAACAAACTACTTGAATCTGATCATTCATACCCCAGTAAATACTAATTTAAAGGAACTTGAATGTATCACATGGCAAAATGTATCATGTGAAAATCCGAATATACAATTCTTATTTAGCACCACACCTTGGAATAGGAATTAATACATAAGCAACTAACTAACTAAATAAATAAATAACGAAACAATGATTAACACCTTGATGCCTAAATTTACAAAAAAAAAAAAAAAGTATTTTTGTCATCAAGATCATATTTTTTTTCTAGCACACATCATTGAAAGAGAATTAGTTCCGGTAATAATTTGCAAGGACAGGCAATAATGTTTGTAATAAAAAAGATAAAAGATTCAGTTTATAGATTGCAGCAAACAATGTTGCTTGATCCTCATCTCAAAACTGCCCAAGCTCTCCCATTCTTTAAGAGGAAATTAAAAAGTGAATAATTGACTAGATAGTTGTAATTTCAAATGATCTACTTACTGGGTTCAACATCCTGTTTGTTTTGTCAGTTTGTTTAAAACGTGTTAGGATGTTGTTTGCTTAATTTGTCTTTGTTGCTATGTTTCTTTTTTGTATGAGCCCCCACCCAATAAGCTTTAAGTAGCTTCTCTGGGGTGTCTCTTTGACATGTGATTGGGGCGTAAACTTCAGAATCAGAAATCCCTTTATTGTCATTGTACTCAAGTGTGCAACGAGATTAGAGAGCTCCCCTCTCCAGTGCAATACAACAATAATTCAGATAGATATATAAATTAGATAAATAAGAGAATAGTTAGTGCAATGGAAAATAATACTGGATAGGATATATAAAAACACACCACGTTGCTGTTCTGCAAGGTAAGGGTGGTCGTGTGTGTGTGTGAGAGTTTAGAATGGAGATGGCTCTTGGAAAGAAACTGTTTCTCAGTCTATTGGTCTTTGATTTGATGCACCTGTAGCGACTGCCAGAGGGCATCAGGTCGAACAGGTGTGAGTTTGGGTGGGTATTGTCTTTGACGATATTGAGAGCCCTGCTGAGGCACCGGGCGGTGTAGATGTCCGACAGTGAGGGGAGAGGGCAGCCAATAATCCTTTGCGCTGTTTTGACCGTCCTCTGGAGCCTCACTCTGTCCGCCTCAGTGCAGCCGCTGTACCAGGTGGAGACACAGTACGTCACCAGGCTCTCGATGGAGGGTTTCCTTCATGGTGGTGACTGTGCAACTGTAATGTTTGACATGTGAATCAATTAAAATTTAAATTTGTATGACACAACCAGCAATCGCAACTGTCTTTGGAGTCTCATTTATGCTAAGGCTGTCCCACATGATGATTGCGCCGGGTGTTTGGGAGAGCACTCTTTGGCAGAGTTTGCTTGCCTCACTATCTTTAGAACCCACTCCCAAAAACTACACTATATTTATCTCCACTTGTGTGCTTGTTCATTGTGCTTTGCATGTATCCAAATCCAGTCCTCGATTGCCCCTATCCATCATGTTTTAGAAGCTCCCTCCTTGAACGCACCTTTTTCAAATGATCAGCTTGTGTTAATTATATAAATAAAAAGTTGGCTCCATTCATTGTCTTCGGCCCATCCCCCATTGGTCTTACCATCAGGTCTAATGACATATCGTACTTGGCATTTTAACAGGCTCACATTAAAATTGATCTTAAAGTCCTTTAACAATGGCTCTGTGAATCTAAAATGATATATTGTTAGTTTAGATGACAGTGGCAAACCAGTCAATTATCAGAATGTTATATTCTGGGTGTAGCTCTGGAGTACAGGGTTCGTTTTTAGATTAGTTACCAGGCAACCAATCATTGTAGTCTATGGGCAGACACTTTAATATTGTGCTGTCGGAAAATGGCTGTGAGCAGCTTTATATCTGGGGCTACAAGCTGGCTGCCACGATGGCCGAGTGGTCTAAGGCGCCGCGTTCCGGACCCAGTCTCCCCAGGAGGCCTCGGTTCGAATCACGTGGCTGCCAGGATGGCCGAGTGGTCTAAGGCGCCGCGTTCAGGACCCAGTCTCCCCAGGAGGCCTGGGTTTGAATCTCGAATTTCCCCATTGTGGGACTAATAAAGGCATTATTATTATTATTAAATGTATTGATATTCCAGAAATATGTATTTTGCTGTGCATGTTTTTCTTCTCTTCGCATAATGGTGTGTAAAATCCAATACTGACATAAATGACTTTCTTGTTAGCCAGGTTAGAATAGGAAGGGCAAGTCCCATGAGCATTCTCTTCACACTGTTATTACATTTACCCCAGACCAGTCATGCCTAAGTGCTGTACAGAAGCATATGGGCAGACACGTGTGAACCCAATTACAGGCATTATCTCATTCTGGGACTGTTGTGCCATCTTCCATTTATTAAATTAGGCTTTTCACTTATTACAAAAGCCCAGCTTTCGCTGCAAATGCAACATATGTGTTTGTAGATCACAGACTCATGGGTGCTTTGGCATACTCAAATACAATATGTAATGGGTTTTTCTGATCTATAGCAATTAGAAGATTTTTTGGGAGCACTAATCAAACCAATATGCTAAAACATTCCATACATTGCTAGGCCTCTATCTGTTCCTATTTAACTTTGATGGCTCAAAGTAGCCTCCTGTTCATGGCTCCCACTTCAGTTGATCACCTAATTTGCATTTTATATTGTTAAATCAAATTAAGCACCCATAGCTTTTAACGTGATTGACTGCGGTCAGAGCCCTTCGAATGTTGTTTTTTTCCACAGCAAAAAATAAAACCAATTTTAATGGGCAGAATAGGGCGCTCCAATTCCATTCAGCCGTTCACATTCACTCAGCTTAATTGAAAAGATTTTCCCCATTTTTGCTTGTTTGCAAATGGAATTAAACATACATGCTTGAAAATAATTAAATAAATACCTACATCCATCCATATATACATTTCCCACCCAATGTTTTATTTTAATCATGTCTTGCCATTATGCAAGCCACCCTTGATGTTTTATTTAACTGTAGTAAATGGTCTCGTGAATAGAGAATCAATGAATAAGTCAATATATTTATTTGGCTGCAATAATTACAATGAATAAGCAATGCTGGTTTGTACAATATATAACAATTCAACAGACTGTCCAACTACAGTAGTCCAGCATTTCACTGTAATGGGTAAAACCTTATCTAAATTTGACATATTCACAATTAATTAACCCTAACCTTTCCCCAATGCTTTCCTTGTGTATTTCAATAGTGTCCAATTCTGGTGTCCTCCATTAAACATTTATCTTCAATACGCAGCGCTCAATGTAATATTTCTGCGATCATCTTAAAGACAGTTATAATAGAATTACTATTTTATACACATCACAAATACTAACATGGTGAATGGTGGTAGATTATAGTTATTTAATATCCCCCCTAAAAATGCATTTATTTATGTAGCTCAAGGTGTAAATAGATTTTGATATCATCATTATGCTGTTCTTCTGGAATCTATTGTTTATGTGTGAAATTTGTGTTCTAATTTCCCGCTCATTTATATCATAGCATATCTAAGTGCTTTGCTGCAGCTTCAGCTGTTGTGAAATGTACTAAATAAATAAGTTGTATTGTATTGTCTTGTATTGCATTAACAAACTCATGCATGTTCAAAAAAATTATAATGAATAATAGCCATAATAATGCATGAGTTTTATTACAATGGGATATTAGTGATAATGTCATATGTTGATAAATAATATAGCTAACTAGATAAGTTAACAATATTGTATGTAGATTTAAGAATATCATCTGCATGACGGCAAAGATGAGAATACATCACATGCATCGCATTATTTTGTAATCATATAAAATACAGTTTTAAATACAGAATCTACTTCATGGGAATGAAGCCAGATATTACTTGAAATTGTATAATTGCCTTTAATCAATTACAGCTGTGACAACTATTGATTTTACTCAAGGAGAAACAACGATTCCTGTTTTCTTTCTTTTGTATAATATTGTATCTGCATCAGGAAATGTGTTTTGTAATTTGAGTAAAAGTTACACTAGTTGACAGAGTACAATTGGGGTGAAGAGAAAATGCTGTTCTTCAGGGAGTATTCCCACTGAGAACAATAGGTGCAGCACAGTGCCGGCACCAGGCGCTTCCCTGGAACGTGACAGTCAGCTTAATTGCAGCTTTTAGGATCATTACTGCTCCCATGTGAATGTCAAAATGGACAAGGCTAGTGGGCCTTTGACAAACAGACAGCCACCTCCCACCACCCTGCAGTCACAAGGAGCAGTCCCATATCCAAATGGAAAAATACAGGCCTTGTTTTCTGTTCGTCAATCCAGAAAGAATGAGAATTGTATTTTTTTTTTTTTATTTCTGTCTAGATCAAACAAATAACATAATGCAGATCTGCAAAAATGTCATAGATCTGATCTCCAGTGTTATTATCATATGAATTAAAAATTCCGGAAAATCCCATGCTCAGATCAGGGTTGCACAATTTTTGGCAAATAAGGGTTTGTTGGTCGTGATAGATGCAGTTCAGATTCACGTGTGAAAAAAATGACTGCACAGTGGAGCTCTCAGCCCACTCTCACTTCTACCTCCAACCTTTGTGACTCCAGTTGTCATGGCTGCGAATTCTTCATGACAGACTTGCTAGTTAAGGAGCCCATTCATCCTCTGAGAGCAGAGGCTTGCATCCAACTCAAGAGCTGGAGAAAAGTGGCTCTTCAAGAGCCTTGGCCTCATCCCTACAATCATCAAATGAGGTCTTCCATTGAGCATCATTGCTAACAGTGTGGAATATAATGTAAAGTACTCTTTTTCTAAAAGCCCTGTCAAAAGTCTTTAGTTGCCATCCTTCTGTCATTGATGCCCATCCTTCTACTTTTTTGACAACACAACAAGGCTTTATTTTCTCAAAGATAACATTGCAACTCTCTGTTATACATTCATTTGTTTGATTCACAGAAGATGACTTGATAAATTCAAATTGATTATTTATTCCCTCACTCAGTTTTTTTTTAGGAGGAAATTGAATTCCCCACCAGAAACCAGCGCTAAATGTAATGTAGCACTTTTATGATTCCGTATAACACACAGTTTAAACCCGGGGTGTCAATGTCCAGTCCTCGACAGGGGCTCTGGAGGACCAGATTTAGGCTTAATAATTCAAGCCAAAGAAATAACGTCTGCAACAAAGGCAAATTGGTCAAATGGCATTATGACATAATTGGACATGTGAATAACAGACGTTAATGGCCTTTCATTGTGAACAGTCGTTGAGTCGTAGAAAAAAAAAAGACTAACAATACAGTGGCCATCATCATTTTGTGATATGTGTATCAGGTAAGAGCCTTTTCAACAATTTTCTAGTCAAGCGTGTTTTGCTTTCCAATTTTTGTGCCGATTTCCCTGGTGACCCTGGGCACACAAACCCCACCTTTCAAAACAACGAAGGTCAAAACTCTCAGGTGTTGTGCCTGTCTAAGTGTTTTAAAGCTAAGTGTGTTATCCTGGTCACCTAAAAAGAGGCTGCAATCGTAGCAAAGGATGGAGCTTAGAAGCCAACTCATCAGTCTGAGTGGTTTTAGGCCAACCCTGTTGTGTGTTGTAGTGTTGCAGCACTGCCGTCTTTTGCACATTCATTTTAACAGAATTGTGTGCTGATGAATAAAACGGAAGGGGTTAAACTCACATAATCTCTCATCACAATCCTAAAAAAACAAACAGTTCCATCAGCCTGTTGCTATATTGCTGTCATGAGGCTTTCGAGCGATATAGTTCAGTTATACGCACCATTGTTTTGTTTGGAAATTAATAAATCAACACTATAAAGAATTTCACTGTAAAATAACTGTAAAATACTGGCAGCAGGTATGTCAGTAATTTACTGTTATTTTCCAATGCACCTATTGGAATTTATTTTATCAGTATCCTAATGTATTTTAAAATACAGTACATCACAGTAGGAAAACTGTGTATTGGTATTTTTACACTACACACCGGATTGTAGATATAGATATTTAGATCTTAGAATCAGAATCAGAATGCCCTTTAGTGTCATTCTACTCAGTGTACAACGACATTGGAGCGCTCCCATCTCCAGTACAATATAACAATAATTAAATATATAAATTCAATTAATTAAATAATAAATATATAAGAAATTTGAATGCTGCACGGTGGTCCGACTGGTTAGCATGATGGCTTCACAGTGAGAGACAGCATCGGTCGTGGGTTCAATCCCAGCTCCAGCCATCCTGTATAGAATTTGCATCTTCTCCCCGTGCCTGCGTGGGTTTCGTCCGGGTACTCCGGTTTCCTCCCACATTCCAAAAACATGCATGGCAGGCCAATTGAACACTCTAAATTGCCCCTAGGTATGAGTGTGAGCGCGGATGGTTGTTTGTCTCTGTGTGCCTGCAATTGCCAGTTCACGGTGTCCCCCGCTGACTGCCCAAAGATAGCTGGGATAGGCTCCAGCACCCCCCGCGACCCTAGTAAGTAGAAGCGGTCCAGAAGGTGGATTGATGGATATGAAATTTGAAATAAAATAAATAAAACACATTATGATGGAGTTATATAAGGTAAGGGAAGTTGTGTGCGAGAGTTCAGCATGGAGATGGCTCTCGGGAAGAAACTGCTTTTCAGTCTGTTATTCTTTGCTTTGGTACACCTGTAGCGCCTGCCAGAGGCCAACAGGTCAAAGAGGTGTGAGATTGGTTGAGTATTGTCATTGATGATCTTGTGAGCTCTGCTGAGGCACCGGGAGGTGTAGCTGTCAGACAGGGAGGGGAGAGGGCACCCAATAATCCTCTGAGCTGTTTTGACTGTCCTCTGAAGCCTCACTCTGTCTGCCTCAGTGCAGCTGCTGAACCAGGTTGAGACACAGTAAGTCAGCAGAATCTCGATGGACGAGTGGCAGAAGGTCAGCAGCAGCTTGCTGTCCAGGTTGAATTTCCTGAGGACTCTTAGGAAGTGTGAACACCGATGGACCTTCTTTATTACTGCCGTGGTGTTGTCTGTCCAGGAGAGGTCATCGGAGAGCTGTACTCCCAGGAACTTGAATGTGTGGACCCTCTTTCCACACACTCGCCTTTGATATAGAGGGGGGCGGTACAGACTTGTTCCTCCTGAAGTCGATGACGATTTCCTTGGTTTTTGCAGTGTTCAGCTTTGTTGTCCTCACACTGAGCCATTAATCTCTGGACCTCCTCCCTGTAAACTATCTCGTCTTCGTTTGAGATCGGACCGACCACTGTTGTATTGTCAGCATATTTGACGATGGTGTTGTTTCCGTGACCCGGGCTGCAGTTATAGGTGTAGAGACTGTACAGGAGAGGGCTCAGCACACATCCCTGTGGGGAACCATTGCTCAGCATTTGGGTGGAGGATGTGTCGGGGCCGAGTGTCACAGCCTGCGTACAGTTTGAAAATTAGTGTGTCCGGGATGATTGTATTGAAAGCCGAGCTGTCGTCCACAAAAAGCATCCTGGCATGAGCTCTGCTGTTGTTCCAGGTGGCCCAGCACAACATGCAGAGCAGTATCGATGGCATCCTCAGTGGATCTGTTAGCTCAGTATGCAAACTGATAGAGGTCCATTGTGGGAGGAAGGCAGTCTCTGATGAGCTGGAGAATCAGTGTCTCAAAGCACTTCATGATGACTGGTGTGAGAGCAACAGGACGGTGGTCATTGAGGTGGGATGTGGGTGACATTTTGCGGACAGTGAGGATGGTGGAACTTTTCAAGCAGGAGGGGATGACTGCTTGAGCCAGAGAGCATTTGAAGAACCTGCAAAAAACATCTGACAGTTGAGGACTTTGCCTGGTATTTCGTCGGGGCCAGAGGCTTTCCTGCGGTTTACTGCCAGGAACACACGCTTAACATTGTGGTCCTGGAAAGTGAGTTGGGGGGGTGGGGGGGCGGATTACGGTGGTGTGGCAGTTGGGGTGAGTCAAAGCAAGCAAAGAAGCAGTTCAGCTCCTCCGCCAGTGACGCACTCAGGTCTACTGGTGTTATGCTACACAGCCTCTGTAGTTTGTGATACTCTGTAGACCCTGCCACACCTCCCGTGGTCTGACTCTAACCTCCTCTTGTGGTCCGTTTTGGCTTGCTTAATGCTTTTTTTTCCAGGTCAGCACGAGCCACACTGTACAGAGTTCTGTCGCCTGACCTGAAAGCGGTGTCATGGGCCTTGAGGAGTGAGCAAACCTAGCTGGACATCCAGGATTTCGTGTTTGGGAAAGAGCGGATGGTCTTGTTCATGGATACAGTTTTCATGCAGAACTTGATGTAGTCCAGTACACATTGTGCGTAAACATCAAGGTCCTGATGATCAAGTCCAGTCTGTGTGTTGGAAGCAGTCCTGCAGTTCACCCATGGTGGTCTCATGCCAGGTTTTAGCAGTCTTGGTGTTGGGACTGAATTTGCATCAGGGAGGGGTGTACGCAGGTGTGAGCTGCAGGGACAGATGGTCGCCCGGTACTATATGAACGCCATCAGGGTGGGCCCGCTGTTGTTTGTTCATGACACTCGCAAGCAGCAAGAGCGCAGTGCTAGCGTTAGCAACGGGGGGTGTAAACAGCAGTGACGATCACGACCGTTAGCTCCCTCGAGAGAAAATAAGGCTGACATTTAACGGACATGAACTCAATGTCGAGGGAGGAGTGCTTCTCTATGATCAAGTTGTTATTGCACCAGTCCTCATGCACGTAAATACAAGCCCCCAAACCCTGCTCTTACTGGTGTCTCTCGTACGATCCCCGCGATCAAGCAAGCGCGTTGCTAGCTGGATTCGAGTCCAGCCTGGATTCCGTGATGATGATCACACAACTGTCCTGAACATAGCGGTTTCCCTGGTTTTGTAATTTCAGATCATCGATTTTAGGCACTACGGATCTGGTGTTGATGAGGTAGACTTGGTAGAGGTTGTTTGTGTGGCCGATGTCGTAACTTTAGCAGGAGACCGGACCTACATTCTGGCTTCCGCTTCCTCTCCCGCCGTCATCTGCGTCGTGTCCCGGTTCCGATGACAATCCACAATGACCCGGGGCCGCGCTAGTTCATCATGAATTTTGTGATCGTAGCAAAATTCTTCAGAGACTGTTATTTTGAACTGATAAACAATGTTCACAATATCCTGGCGGGTGTATCGAGGTTGGGCCACTGTTGGCGTTAATAAAAACGACAAACATACAAAAAATAAAATAAAAATAAAAGTAGGAAAGAGTACTGGAAGGGAGAGCCGTGAGCCACTGCGTCCATTTGCGCTGCCATCTTGGCAAAAATTTTTTAAAAATTACGCATTCACACTCTGGTGTCTGTAAACTACGAACCACAGGATGCTCGACTAGCCTTTTGTACTAGTCACACTGGTGTGCCCAACTATTTTTCTTGGTTGCTCCAGCATTAAAGTTAGTTACACCAAGATTTTGGGCCGCGTCATGCCTATTATATACATGCCTATGTTCAGCCCAGTCACGTGTCCAAAGCAACTCACCCCATTCCCCTTGAAATCGGGACAGTAAAAGTGCTGACAGTGTTTGATATTGCGGAAGCTGTGCTTCCTCTCTGCTTCTGGGTCTCCCTCTTAACCCTACCGTGAATGAGATTTGCCCACACAAAATGTGACGTGGGCTCTTGGTGTCCGCATTACACCGGCAAACTGTGTGACCTCTTATGAGACTCGGCGAGGGACAGTTTTAAAATACATTAACAAGATGCCTAACAATGAATGAACTTTTCCTCACAAGGACCAACAATATCTTTGCACATCCTGCCGCGTTCTGCTTCACTGAAATGTGGCTCATCCTGGACGCTATGCTACACCTACCCAGTTTGTGTCTTCACTTGGGCGGACCGACAGGCCCAAAACCAGCAGACAAAGGAAATGAACAAAGCAAAGAGAAGCTATGCAGAAAGGTTGAAAAACTGTTTTTTGCTTATCACTCTGCATCCGTGCGGAATGGCCTAAAATCACTTACAAACTACAGGAGACCATCCCCCAAGCAGTGAGCAAAAAGAGACTGGCTCACCCAAGCAGTGAGCAAAAAGAGACTGGCTCACGATCTAAACATGTTCAACTGAAGATTTGGAAAGGACATCTACACTAGCCAGAAGCAACCACCCACTCTTGCAACTACCTCATTCACACCCCAGAATCCTATCCTGCCCTCCTATCCACGAACAGGACAGGAGATGACTCTTCAAGCAGCAGAGGATGAAGAAGGCTGTGGGGCCAGATGGCATGTCTCCCTCCTGCCTTAAAGTCTGCGTTGACCAGCTGGACACAGTTTTCAACCAGCTCTTTAACAGATTCCTGGGACTGTGTGAGGTCCCATCCTGCTTCAAACATCAGTACTGAATGAATACAGGCCTGTCTCTCTGACACCTGTGGTCACGAAGTCCTTCAAATGTCTCGGGCAATACCACCGAAAGAACATCACCGGAACACTGCAGGACCTCCTGCCTTTTGCCTACTTGGCAAACAGGTCAATGGATGACACAGTAAACATGGGGCTGAAGTACATCCTGGAGCACCTCGGGTGCACAGGGGCCTACGCGAGGATCCTGTTTGTGGCCCGACTGGTTAGCATGATGGCCTCACAGTGAGAGACAGCATAGATCGTGGGTTCGATCTCGGCTTCGGCCATCCTGTGTGGAGTTTGCATGTTCTCCCCGTGCCTGCGTGGGTTTCCTCCGGGTACTCCGGTTACCTCCCACATTCCAAAAACATGCATGGCAGTTCGATTGAACACTCTAAATTGCCCCGAGGTTTGAGTGTGCGTGGATGGTTGTTCGTCTCTGTGTGCCCTGCAATTGGCTGGCAACCAGTTCAGGGTGCCCCCCGCCTACTGCCCAAAGATAGCTGGGATAGGCTCCAGCACACCTCGCGACCCTAGTGAGGAGAAGCGGTACAGATAATGGATGGATGGATAGATATGTTCGTTTAAGCGTGTGCAGGCTGGCTGGAACGGGTGGAGAAAAGTGTGATGTTCGATAGAAGAGTTTCAGCTAAAATGAAAGGAAAGATTTATATAACTGCGGTGAGACCAGCGATGTTGTCTGGTCTGGAGACAATGCCACTGAAGAAAAGACAGGAGGCAGAGCTGGACGTGGCAGAGATGAAGATGCTGAGGTTCTCATTGGGAGTGACCAAAATGGATAGGATCAGGAATGAGTACATCAGAGGGACAGCATGTGTTATCGGCTTTGGAGATAAAGTGAGAGAGGCCAGACTGAGATGGTTTGGACATGTCCAGAGAAGAGATAGAGAGTATATTGGCAGAAGGATGCTGAGTTTCCAAGTGCCAGGCAAAAGGTCTGGAGGAAGACCACAGAGGAGGTTTATAGATGCAGTTAAAGAGGACATGAAAGTAATTGGGGTGAGAGCAGAGGATAAAGAGGACATGGTTAGAGGGAGGCATCTGATTAGCTGTGGCGACACCTGAAGGGAAAAGCCGAAAGGAAAAGAAGTAATGTGCAACTGATGTACATGTCTGAATTTATTAAATCCAATGGATTTTTTTTCAGTAGCTGATGATGTTGCTGCACAGTCTGATTGATTGATTGATTGATTGAACATAAAAAAAAGAAAAAGCAAAAATTGGAAGAAAGAAAGTGAAAGGAAATCATCAGTAGATGTTAAAGATCAACTCTGCTTTCCTGTGCATAGGGAGTAGGAAGATGTACAATACTCATCTAGTCCTATATATATTTATATATGCGTGTGTGTGTTATTCATATCTATACTTGATTTAAATAATTTCGTAACACTATATCTTTAAACCTTCTTTTGAACATCACTACTGATTCGCACCTATCAATTGATTATCATAATTATTCCATAGATTAACACCTTTAACAGAGACACAAATTTGCTTTATGTTAGCTCATATCTCTAAGTTTTTTAAATTCTTCTTGAGCGTTTCATGTGTCACTCAAGCAGTATGTTCTGAATCATTATCCTGTTGAAACGGGAACCTACTCCCAAGTTTTGTTTTGTTCATTTGCAGGCTTGGAGGTTTTTCTTCAGGATGTCCATGTATTTTGCTCTATCCAGAGTCCCTTGTACAAGGACGACTAGCTCACCTGGACAACGAAACAGCCCCATATTATGTTCTCACCTTTTCGTAGTGATGGTATGAGCCAGATCGTCAGCTGTGTTATTTGTTCAATACTGAGCACAGTTTGAACCAAGCATCACAAAACAAACAACAGTTTGACATCAAAGTGAGGGAGTCCACTCTTGTTGCAGGGCTTAGATTGCTTGTAAAAAAATATCTCCATAAGAGGAAAACACAAAATTGCCAATTACTGCCGTGGAATCATCCCTACTGTCATCAAACAAATCAATGATTCCTTATTGTATGTTGCAGTACCAGAACACAGACAAGGGCCTGAAAAGGTTTTTCATAGAGACTTATTTCTGCCATAAGTTTTTTTGCCATCTGCCATTAAGAAAGAACCCTGTTCAAAGTCCAAACCAGAAACGGATGTCTCACAATCTCTCAACACCCCTTAGATATAGAATATACTAAAAGTACAATTGTTTGAAACTGAGGAGGATGTTGAGTTTTACGTCACAGTAAAAGGCTATATACAATGACTATTGCCACTGATGGCATGGAGCGTTACTATTTCTGACTAGTGATGGGCATAACAGTTCTTTTAGGTGAACCGAATTATTAGAATCAGCATCAAAAAGATTCATTCAAAAGAATCGTTCACCAAATCATTCATCAGCCCCTGCCTGACACTGGCTGCGGGTGATGATTGGTCGTTCACGAAGATTTACGAGTGAGTGACGCCTGAGTTCTAAATACCAGAGGAAAGTTACTTAGATGACAACTTTTTATACGCTCGTCTAAAGCCCATTTGACTACATGTCTGGTTGTTAAATTAGGTTTATTGAACACAAATAAAATTCATCGTCCAGGCGCACACAGCTCAAGTCAATATCACCACCTTCTCCACATCAAATGCGTCGCTCGGTGGGAATTTGCCCCCTATCTATGCGTTGGCATTGATGTACTAAAATCACGTCAGGCAAATTGTCGTATTCTTGTTCGGTGATAATGCACTAGACTTCCCAACAAACAAACAAACAAACAAACAAAAAAACTGAATGAAACACTCCAAAATAAGATGTAAAATTTAAAACCAGCATCATTATAATCATGATTGTAAAAATAGTGATTAAATACTAACAGCAATAATAGACACTATTCCTACATATATAAACATTTGTTATTTTGGAGGACATAAGACACGGGCGTCACGCGCCCAATGTGTACTTTTTTCCAGCGTTACGAAGTGCAGGCTGTCAAATGAAGCAGATGACTGCATGTCTGGTTGTAAAACGTTCTGTTGCGCTGAATTAAAAACGAGAATTAAAAAAACACTCGAGCACCAAACAAGTTTTGAAATAAAAGTGCAATTTAATGGTAAAAAGCATTTTGAGGATCGCACCACTTAATAGTGGTCACTGATGGTGTAGTGGTACACTCGCCTGAGTTGTGTGCGGGCTGCGTGGGTTCAGTTCCCACTCAGTGACGGTGTCTATGTCTACCCTGTGACTGGCTGGCGATCAGTTCAGGGTGTAGTGCGGCTTTCGCCCGTAGTCAGCTGGGATAGGCTCCAGCACCCTCCCGCGACCCTGTATAGGATAAGCGGTGTGGATAATGACATGACCACTTAATAGTTGCAGTAGACAGAGGATAAGATTTAAGTGCATGTATGTGCTATTTAAAATATATTGGAATAAATGTTTTCAAATGAAGACGTCCCCTATAACAACGTCATCTCCCAGCAGACCAGGGCGCCTCATCACGATTTGCGAGGGGCTGTAAGTTTGTCATTTGCGCTTATTTGTTTTCTTGCGCTGGCCGCTTGCTCCCGGTACTTGGATGGACTTAGCATTAGCCGTTAGCTTGCAGAAACGGATGCCAATGAAAACTTATCCCCGCGAGCACGAAATGAGTGCTGTTGGTGAGTGGTTCCTTCCTTGGCGAATCGTAAATCATTCACAACAAAACAGCGAGCACTGACTGAACTGATGTACTGCACAGAGTTCTTGTTCACGTGAACCAGAAACGGCAGCAACACGTTCACTCACTGAATCGTACGCGAACGGGAAATGACGTTACGGATTGCTTCGTGAACGCCAATAGCGTGGCAGTATGTTCAGTAAATCACATTTACATCTGACATTGGCTGCTGGTTGGGTGTTCGCGAAGATGACCAAAAAAAAAATAAAAGAACGAATCATTTTCTGAAGTGATTCGTTCACTCACGTTCATTGAAAAGATTCGTTCTTTTTGAGCGAATCGTTCACGAACGACACAACACTACTTCTGACACATGCGCAGAAAGTCCGGAGTAGTGGCTTTTGTGGTGTGTTCTTCTGTCATTTTTCCAATCCGACAGTTACGGACTGTGTCCAAATTCACAGGCTTGATGCTCCGAAGGGCGCATTTTGGGCTGCTTGACATCACTTTCGGTGTGACTCAATCGCATGTGGTGTCCAAATTCGCATTAAGTCTGTCCAAATTCGCAACCGTTTATGCAGTCCACAGAGGTTACATGAGGAGTGAGGAGGAGTGTTTAAAAGCGTCAATGGAACTGGCCTGTGAATTATCTTTCCAGAATTTGGAAACCACGTGCGATATGGAAGTAACATCACGTGCTCGAAAATGCAGCCTTCGGAGGATGCAACCTGTAAATTTGGACACAGCCACTGAGTCAGAAGCTACTTGATACAAGAGTAAAAAACACAGTGAAAGCAGAGTTAATCTTTCCAGCAAGATATTTTTCAGTCCTGTACATAGAATTGCATTCTCCGGTGAGTTAATTATTTGGTGAGCTGCGCGGTCATATATTAGAAAAAGAATTAAAATTCAACTTTATTGTCATTTCACACAACAGACTTAAGAGCAACGCAATGTAGTTTTCATCTATCTAGAAGTGGTTAGCAATAGAATATAGATATCAATGTGCAGTTGCGCAAAAATAAATACATTTACAAGAGTGCAGTGAGATATGTTTCAGTGATACCAGATATAAAGTGCAGTTAGTGATGGGCTATATGTTGCTGTTGCGTATGAGGAGATATATTCTGTTGGTTTTGTTATTAGTGCTAAGTGAAGCAAGAGGCAGAGTCTAACAGCTGTGGGTACAAAGCTGTTCCGGTGTCTGGTAGTTTTAGTCCGGATGCTCCTGAAGAGTCTATGTGCTGGATGACTGGGGTCTTTGGCGATTTTTCCAGCCCTTTCAGACACCTTTCCTCATAGATATTCGCTATGGCTGATTCGCTGAAGGGAAAAGCCTAAAGGAAAAGAAGTAATGTGCAACTGATGACTCACCAAAGAACATCTTAATCCCGTTTTTTTTTCAGAAGAGCTGAGGCACACACAGGTGACAACATCCACCCTGCCCACAACCTCTTTAACCTGCTGTAGTCAGGTAAGTGTCCATTACGAACGGAGAAAACAGACTCAGACTCCTCACAAGGTATCGCTATACTGATCTCACAACAAAACCAACGCTTATTCTAGTAGACTCTATTTGGACTTCACAAAAGTAGAGTGGGGATTTTATACTGCCCTAATTTATTTATTAATCTATTTGTTAATGTCAGGTTCGCCGGTCGGCAAGGAGGGGGTGGACCCAAAATGCGAGGAAGCAGGGATAAGGGTAACTTAAAGGGAATTTATTTAACAAAACAAAACGGCAAACAAGGTACTAGGACAAACAAACGTGGCAGGGTGCAAAATAACAATGTTGAACTAAACGTGACTAAACAGAACAAAAAACCGAGGAACAAAGACAGTGACAAAAACTAGGAACAAGAGCGGGAGCGAGATCAGGGAGCGGTCGTGACAGTCCAAACGGAGCAATGCACCGACAATAAGTTGTTGGAGTGAGGTGTTCATAAAGTCCAGTAATTAGGGGAGCAGATGGGCATCAGGTGTGTGAGGCTAACGGGGAACAGGTGCGTGGCTGGTGGGGACGGAGTGCTGAGGGGAAACGCCCCTACTCAGCTGACAGAAACCAAAACAACAACAAAAGGCATGGGAGACGCGAAAACAACAACAAAAACCCTGCCATGACCGACACGGGTCATGACAGTTAATCTATTGATATTTTCTTAACCTGGGAGCCCGATATAGTGAAAAATTAGAAATTTCCTTCAAAAGGGAGACCTGTGCCCGAGGTTGCAGCCACACGAAATCAAAATACAAAAGCCACATACAGTGAAAAAAATGGTTTGTTGAATTTATCAATCCATCCATTATCTGAGCCGCTCATCCTCACAAAAGTCAGGGGTGAGCTGGTGCCTATTCCAGCTGTCTCTGGGCAGTATGTGGGGTACACATTGGACTTGTTGCCAGTCAATCGCAGGGCACACAATGACAAACAACAATCCGCATTCACAAACACACATAGGGGCAATTCAGGGTGTCCAATCAACTTACCATGTATGTTTTTGGAATGTGGGAGGAAACCCACACAGGCACATGGAGAACATGCAAATTCCACACAGGAAGGCCGGAGGCAGAATCAAACCCTGCACCTCTGAACTGTGAGTCCATCGTGCTAACCAGTCATCCGTTTTGAATTTAATCAATTTCATTTTGTCACGTGATTGCACAAAAGAGAACCATCTTATTTAGAAACTATTTTAAGTAGATGTATAGTCTTCTTAAAAACTGTATATGGATCCAGATGATTTTATTTTGTTTTGTAACAAAATAAATTTGAGTAAATTCAACACAACTTTTTCAGTGTATGATATACCAATGTACAAAACAGCACCAATAAAATAATAATCAAGCACAGTGTCCTCTCCGTAAAATCAATGGGGCTCAATGGGTATGAGAGAATAGGATATACTGATATACAGCCTCCATGCATGGACCGTATAATGCCATAATCAATCACATACTGAATGTGGGCTTCCACAAGATGACTTCAGAAATAAATGACAAACTGTTTTTAGTTTTTCAACTAAATTAGCAAGAGAGTATGAACATTAAATAAAATGATAATTCCATATACCTGTACTCAAATATTTTCAGTCTAAGAGGATAGCCTTTATGTACCATCAGATGAAATAGGGATGTGTTGTCTGAGTCCACAAAACCAATTTTATACACTTGAAGGCTCTTTGTAACGGATGGAAAGCAGTCTGAAATCTGAAGCTGCACAATTGTCTGGGCTGCAGTGAACAGATGTACAGTATGGTGCAAGTCAGTTGTTCTCCATAACTACAATCCATGAAGCTCATTCGGTAGAACCCAGACTTGTTAACTGTTATCAGGTGAACATGTGAAAAAAATATTTTTGTAGTGTCACATTTGATTTTTTTTGTTAGTTTTGGCATACATTCCGCTTCATGAAGGGTGTTGAAAAGATGGAGGGTGCCATTATGAATATGGATGCGTTGGCAATTTAAGTCCTACCACTGTGACCCAAATGATGAAAATGAATTTGCGCTCCTGCACATATAACCAGATCCTTAAAAGCATGTTTTGAGTTCTTCCTTGGCCCATGCAATACGCCTTCACAAAGCTTTAGAGAAATATTGTTTTTTGACGACTGTATCTATCCTTCTATTTACTCTTTTATGTCATATGTCAAGGGGGTCATTAAAACAACAGTACTATACATACTACTATATAGTCACATACAAATTTAATGTAATGAGAATGTCTTTAATAAATCAACCATTAAAAACTGGAAAATTTTAAAAATAATAAAAACAAAAACCAAGATAGAAGGGTTTAGTTGTCAAAAAAGTCCAATTTGCAGGATTCCTATGTTTCTTGAGAGAACGTTTGCGATTCCGCTCATCGAATGCAGCCTGCTGTTTTCTGTTCACGGCAACAAAGATATCATTTGTCACAGCTGAAGCAGCAGTGATAACACTTTATCAGATTAAAAAAAAAATCAACTGCAAATTGATGTGAGATTCAAGGATCTTCGCCAGGATACGAATTCTGGAGATTGGATTTGTTTAATCGTGAAATTCTTGGATATGTTGCGTCTTCTCTCTAATTGGATGACTGATATCAATCTCACACATTTTTTTAAATAAAATCTATCTGTTTCTCTTTTGCTCTCTTCTTAGATAGATAGATAGGTAGGTAGGTAGATAGATCGACTTTCCATCCATTTCAATTACTTTTACTTCAATCATTAAGAATTAGTGATGTGTAAAATATTGAGCAAACAATGACAGATTTATGTATTCAACATTAGTTTAACATTGTGTTCAAAGTCAACTGTATGTATTCAATATTAATTGCCCCAATGTATTTAAAATACGTAGATAGAGGGTGGTGCAATTTATCCTACTAAAATGGCATGCATTAAGATGATGTATCTGAGAATTTCTAAAAAATAATGAATTCCAAAATTTTAATTGGCACTCCCATTGCCTTGCTTTACATTTGTGTATATACTGTATCTGATATTACAACAGAGATCAGTCATATAGGAAGTTCTCAGGGACAAATTGAACACACTTGAAAGTAGAGCTCATTATTTCAAATTGTCAAAAAGGACTTTCCCAGAAAGCCTCGCTGCATTTTCAAATAGTTCATCGCCTTCTAACAACTTTGATTATAGCTAATTATGTTTTTTTCACCTAATGTTACTTCTTGTTTGAGTTTTGCTTTCGTGCAAGAGTAGTTGTGTGTGTTTTACTTACTTCTTGTGTATAAGTGGTGGCAGCCTTTGTTAATTTTGTGCTGAGTTTAATGAGTCCCCTGGTCATTAACTTACCTCAATAATAAATTGTCTTTGATGGTATTGGCTATTGTTTGTTCATATAATGAGCTCTATCCCAAAGTGCCATGAGAACTTCCTATATGACTAATGTTTCAAAGTCTTTCTTCTTCCACAATTACAAATGCTGTTGATGAACAAGTTTATTTTTTAACACTCCCTATAATGGAAATGTGGAGCATAGACCGACTAAAATATTCATGATAACTTAATAGAAAGCATGTCACGAATTTTACCAAAATTAATTGTGGTTCAAGTCACTGATGGTGTAGTGGTACACTCGCCTGTGTTGTGTGCGGGAGCGTGGGTTCAGTTCCCACTCAGTGACGGTGTCTATGTCTGCCCTGTGACTGGCTGGTGACCAGTTCAGGGTGTTGTGCGTCTTTCGCCCGTAGTCAGCTGGGATAGGCTCCAGCACCCTCCCGCGACCCTGTACAGGATAAGCGGTGTGGAAAATGACATGACAACTGTGGTTCGTCAACACCCTGCCATATTTAAACTATGTTCGTTTATTGGAACTAATTGGATTTCATTTGTTTTGAAAGTCACAGATGTATGTTGATTTTAAGCAATTTAAATGAATTCAGTAATTCTAAAATTGATTTTAATACAGATAATAGGTGAAAATACTTTAAAATGAGCTATACCAATATTTGTTTTTTTCATGTGTGATAAGTGAATTGAGAACAGATTCTCTCTTGCAATGCCCAGCTGGCTGCAAAGTGTCATGGGCAACAGATGCAAACAAATATCCTCCAGCCCTTTGCTTCCTACAAAATTGAGCTTTCTTATCTCTTCCACTTGCTTTGTTCTGTTGAGAAGAAACTATTCAGCCATCCAGCAAAAATTAAAATCAACATATAAAAATCCTGTGGTGACTAAAAAAGAGCGAAAGATGGATTTATAATGTTACCGCACTAAGATTCACTTTACTTCAAGTAACCATTCAAAGTGTTTAACCATATTTTTTAAGAAAAAAATAGATCTTAAACCTAAGTACTAAATACTTAAAACAATCACCTTTTTCAAATCAGGTCGTTGTCAACAAAACTTGCAAGATCAGTGAGGATCTAAATTAGGAATCCCCTTTTCCTGTGACTTTGTGTATGATCGCGCCCGCGCGTGCGTGGGTGTGTGTGTGTGTGGAGCGGGAATGGGGGGGGGGGGGGCGCAGAGAATCGTCACTCAAACATGGCACGCAAAGTACGCCCTCTGTAAGCATATGCGTTTGACTTATTGTTGCATAGATTTTTTTTAAATTTTCATCTGATATTTGAAAATTTGTTATAATGGTCCTTGGTTGTCCGATGGCGACCTGTTTTATTAAAATTGCTGCGCTCGTGTGAAATCCTTTATGCGTCATTGAACGGACTACATGTGGTCAACTCCAAAAGCTGCAGAACGGCTTTAATAATTAGCCATACATTAAAATTAAAATTTTCTGACCTCAAAATTTAGTGACCCATCGAACAGTCAAAGAATCAGATACGCCCTCTTATTGAAAAAAAAAATATTTTGACCCCTCAGAAATTATATAAAATAAAATAAAATAATTTGTACCGGTGACCTTATATTCCTAAAAAAATAAAACTAAAGGTTCAGAAATTAATATGAATAATCCATCCCTTTAACCCAGTGATTCTCACATAGTGGGGCGCGCCCCCCTGGCGGGACCCTGACGAACATGCTTTTTTTTCCGCCGTAGTAGGCTAAACAATGCATCGTTTTGGGACCAAAAAAGGCGATCTCAGATAACGCGAGTCTGAGCTCGTCAAAGCTGTTGGTGCCCCTAGTTCACGCAGTAGGTCACGCACTACTGATTAAAAAAAAGCGTCGCCCCGTCGCTCGTTGTCCCGGAAGTGGTTTCTTTCACCGCTACTTAAATGTTTTGCGCCAAGCTATCTTGCGCCGCAGCAGAACGGACTTTATTTGAACTATTTGTAAGTCCGTGCACAGCAGAAGCAACAAGCTCCGTGATGACAAATAAACGACTCCACTAACATGAAGCGTTCTAAACGAGGAGGCGAGCAAGGAGGCGCTCAGTGTACTAATCGCTAAAATAAATTGCTTCGATTTACGCTCGACTTTTAACAGAAGTCTGACTCGAACCACGTTTGGGACGAGAGCCAGCAGCTATGAACAGAAATGTTGTATTGCAACCATTACGTATCTAAACAAAAAATAAGGGCAACACGGAAATGGCTGACGTCATCACGACAAAGAGGTACGTTGTCAATTGTATAGTAAATATCCATCCATCTTCTGTACCGCTTCTCCTCACTAGGGTCGCGGGGGGTGCTGGAGCGTATCCCAGCTATCTTCGGGCAGTCGGCGGGGGACACCCTGAACTGGTTGCCAGCAATTAGGGCACACAGAGACGAACAACCATCCGCGCTCACACTCACACCTAGGGGCAATTTAGAGTGTTCAATCGGCCTGCCATGCATGTTTTTGGAATGTGGGAGGAAACCGGAGTACCCGGAGGAAACCCACGCAAGCACGGTGAGAACATGCAAACTCCACACAGGATGGCCGAAGCCGGGATCCAACCCACGCCCGATGCTGTCTCTCACTGTGAGGCCATCGTGCTAACCAGTCGGCCACGTGCCCCCTATAGTAAACATAAAAAAACAAAAAGAAAAAAAAACGGATTTTAAACATGATAAAACTGTTGCTTTATGTGATTTTTGTTTAAAATCAGCATGGCTCTTCTTTTTGTCTTTTCTGTATGTATGTATAACTATGTTTGGTTTGTTAATATTAATAAAGTTAATAAAAACGTATAGTAAATATTTATCATCTCATAAATATTATAAAAGTATAACAGAGTACTGAGTTTCGAAATCCTCACAATAATAATTCTCAAAATTATATTTCTCATCAATTTAGCTTTGTTAAGGGATATTTTATTGTCAAACTAACGTCAATATACAAAGAAAGACAAAAATGGTGGTGGTGGTGGGGGGGTGCGAATCGTTTTCTTCTTGGTAGAGGGGGCGTGACAGGAAATAATTGAGAAGCACTGCTTTAAACGCAGACATTCACACTGGGAAAAAAAGTACCTGAAGTGATTAAAATGTGGCAAACTCACAAATATGTTTATCACATTTTGATCATATGCATCCGATAAAAATTTTCGAATTAAGACAATCCAAATTATTCAGCCGGGTAAATAGCATAAGTGTCCGTTTTTACTTAATACATTTGAGTTTGTGAACAAACAATTATTTTAAAAATCATGACAAAACTTAAAAGGTGGTCATTTACTGGACAATGCTTATCGCCATTATTATATTTGCTTAATTTCAACGCAATTAATATTGAAACTTCAGTTTTTAAAAATCCCGAGACATTCCCCCTGTGAATTCTTTGGAAAAAAAGGAATTAGAGTGCACGAACAGAACAGAATCTACATAATTAAGTGGATAATGGGTCATGTTGGAAAACAGACCTTTAGTTAGAAACAAAGAGTTCAGTGTCTGGATTCATTCGTTTATTTGAAGCCAAAAAGAGGTAAACGATTTTTTTTGTAGTTGTTGTTTTCAATTATTAAATTTTATACATAATACTCCTGGTAAAACATCAGCCCAAAAATGTGATGGCATTTGCTTTACACCATTCAATTACAGTAAGTGGATTCCATCAAAACTCCACATATGGTATGACAAGTATAGCTGAAATAAATAAAACATGTAGCCTGTATTTAAATAGATGTAAATACGCAATTGTAATTGTGGATGTAAATTTTGGAAATGCTTATTTCTAAGTCAGTTGAAATTCTGAAGCCAAATTTCATAAAACAGCGATCGGACGGCCACTTATTTCTTTGTTCGAAATTAGGGGGCGGGGGAGAAATTGCAAAAATGGTGCAAGCTGCAAATCATTGAGAATAATTAGAATAATAATGCCACAATCTGCGTGTGAGAAAAACAAAACAAACCTCCTGTGCATGACGTCAGTTAAGAAAGCTAGACACAAGGCGGCAATTTTGTTGGCAATAAATAATAAATATTATTTTCCATTGAAAAAAAATGCCAAACGCATGTTGAATTTATGACGTGACATATCTTTGGAAAATAAAACAAGATTCTCGGGCGACCCGAACTCACACAATGTCCCACGAAATAGAGGTAAACCTTGTTGCAAATGCTTTAGCACTTGGGTCATGAATTAAAATCATAGAAGAAAGAATACCAAGAAAACCGGGGCTATTCTCCTCGGGGTTGGGGGCTCTTGTATAGTATGGCGATTTATGGAATTAAAAAGAAAAACATTCACTTCGATGTAGCGCACATCATCTCGCAAATGGGGATTTAGTTTGACTCCCAATTAGAGGTCCAAAGTCTTTACGGAGCCCGTTTTGTGGCTTCCCGTTTACCACCCCCAATAAAATATAACTAAATAAATAAATAAATAAAAATGGACAAGCAGCGTCAGCTTGAATGTTGCAAGTTTCTCTCCTCCGCGTGGATAGAAGAATTGGGTGTCGATGGTAAAATCCCATGATTGTCTTCACAGTGTAAAAAATGCAACCGGATTGGTTGTTTGATGCAGTCTGGAGGGATGAGAGAACATGGGCAGGTTCCGTCTGCCCAGACAGCCTCGGACTCGATCAGGCTTCAATGGGACTTGATACCATGCTGTTCGGTGTGTCTGGTAGCTGAGATGACATAGACGCGACCTCGCTGCCAGTTGAGTTCGAACCCGGGCCACCCTCCGAAAAACTAACCTGTGGAAACCAAGCAGCAGCATGTGAGAATCCGACGGGGTGGACGTGTCATCCTTGTGCCATCCAAATTGTATAGGATGGCAACGAAAACAACAATATAATAACACTACTATTTTAAAAAGCGGTGCGTGCTCATTTTACGAGCAATTTCTCCGCACCCACTAAATGCCGTGTCGGCCAACGTCCTTACTTAATGTAAAAATTGGGAAAGTTATCACCGTACATAATAAAATAAAACCGCTACAATATCAATAATAATATTTAAATCATTATTCTTAATAATAATACTAATAACAATACTACTACTGATAATAATAATATTATTATTATTATTATTATTATCGACACAAATAAAGTATGATAACCATGAAACAAATTCCATATAGCTCATGCATTCGTATCTGCGATTGCATTTTAAAGCAAGTTATAAATATCTTTGACAAACCTTTATTTAATCACGAATTGTGTTAAAATTACGATGTTTTTCAAATTCAGAAAAATCAAATAATGCTGCCTCAATATGGAATAATTTGCAATTGTTTTGTTTTTTATCTCGCTTGAGCCACGGAAAGACAACCACAAAGGTGTTGCTGACTCAAACATTGGACGTGATTATTTACACAACATATCAGAGACCAAAAGGTTCGTTGTCTTACTAAACAGTAAATTTTACTGTCATATTTATTCTGTTTACTGGAAAAACATAGTATTTTGGAGTAAAATGTACTCTACGAAATTTACTTTGGAAGCAAGTAAATTGTAAATACGCCTGCAAACAAACACAAACAATCGCGAATAGCCAGAAAGGAGTCTGGCTGTAAATTCAAACAAATTTGGTTTGTTGTGGGGATATGATTAAAAGATCAAAATCACGCACCAGTTGCTGAAAAGCGGGCTGGTCGATGTCGCTCTGAAGTGCAAAGTCGCTGAGGACCTTCCAGGGCGGCTGGTAGCTGTGCACCTCCACAGGGTTGGCTTGGATGCCGCCGTCGTGTCGCTCCGGACTGGCCGCCACCATCGGGGTGCCTGTCATTCCCTGGATGTTCTGCAAGAGGGATGCTCAGCTCACAGGATATTCACTGTTGGTGATTGCACATGATGACTGCATGCGGGTTATTGGGTGGGGTTATATTTGTACGTGTGCGTGTGAGGGCGCGCGGTTTGCACTGCTGTTGGGGGGTGAGGAGTGTCACCGGGAATTAATTACCCCTCAGTCAATACAATCAATAAACACACAAACAAATTAATACGAAACATTGAGACGCTGGGAGTATAACAACCCGCCGCGGTAGCTTGTAATCCCCGAAATAAGTTTTCGTTTTTGTTACATTCTTATTCGTGTGTTCAAATGTGCCCGCTGCCACATACAGGGGTTTAAACGCAGAATAAAAACGTTTTAAATGTGTCAATAACGCGTGTGTTACGAGTGACAGTCGATTAATTTAAATAAAGAATAGAAAATATAGTCTGTGTTGTTTAAGGATGAGTGACCAGAGTTAAATGAAACCGTCATTACCGATTTGTCATTCGGCTGCTGTTGTTGTAGCTGCTTCATCAGGATACTCCTCTTTTTGTCTTTGCACCGCTTGTTCTGGAACCACACTCGGATAACGCGCGGACTAAGGCCGGTCATCTCCACCAGCTGCTCCTTCATCAGAGCGTCGGGCCTCGGGTTGGCATTGTAGCAAGTTCGCAAAGTGTGTAGCTGCTTCTCGTTTAGTACTGTCCGCACCCGAGTAGTCTTCTCTGGTTGTTTGTGGATATGGGGCCGAAGTGCAGATTGTCGGGCGGAGATGGGTTCTGCTGTGAGAATGGACGGGTTAAGAAACCCCAAAAAAGGAAACATCAGTTTAAATCGCCACGAATCCAAGCAAACGAAGACTTTTCCCCTTGAATAAATGCACGAAATTTCATCTTAATACGCACTGGCCACTTTCACCAGAATCGTAAAAATGATTCACGTACAAGAGGTTGAATACTTGCTTGTTTTGGTTGGTTTAGTCAGGCAAAACGCTGTCTCGCGAGAAAGATTAATTCTCTTGTTATTTTATTTTTTTCGGATTTTTTTACTTGCTGAACTTTAATTTCCGTTTTTTGACACAATAATATCCACTGTTCAAAACCATCAATTTGATACATAATCGCTTAATCTGATTCGGGCGGCGGGTGCGCTTTTGCCTTTCCCAGCTGACTTCGGTGATAGGCGAGGTACACTGGTCTGGGCTGCTCGACTATTCAGAACCAAAAATGTAAAACGCAAGTCACACTCGCGCGCGCACGCACACAAACGCTGACACTCGCACTCACATTTGCAGGTACACGCACATTTGTACACGAAGAACCCCCGAACTGCGCTTGCTTTTTGGGTCACCACAAAACCATATGAACCGAATCAAATCTGTAATGAAAATCTGTAATGAATGGATATTCACGACACACTGTCATTGTCAGTATACAAGTCAGTCTAAATGACCAGTTAAAGTTGTTCTATTGTCACCATTCAACAACAGAGTTGTCTTAGATGCATCGCATAAAAGAAAAGAAAACCGATTCAAAAGCAGACCGACAGTGAAGTGACCAATTTGAAAGCTCATTGTCGGGCTGCCCCCACCGCATGCACAGACTGGACTTTACCTGCCATTTGCAGCGGTCTGGTGGGGTGCAGCGGACTGAGCGGGTCTCCATGTCCCAGAGTGGCCCGCTCCAACACGTCGTGGTCGGCCCGGCAGAAGAGGCCGTCTTCACGCAGAGCGAACTCGTCCCCGGGGATGAGCTGTCTGCTGCAGGCCACACAGCGGAAACATTCGATGTGGTAGACTTTGGATCGGGCTCTCATTACAAAGTCGTTCTTGCCGAAACCGATGTTGCATTTAGCGCATTTAATTCCGTATAACCTGCGAGACACACCAAACATATAAAACAGTCAGAATCGACAAATAATAACAACAAGGATACATTTGTAATATTTGCGTACCGTTGAAATACTGTTCATTATTTTTCATGCATGACTTTGTTGATGATTTTTCAAATGTAATTGTGGTAAATAATTTATAGGGCGAATATTATACGGCAACTAGGACTAAATCACTTTGGGGGATTGTAAATTTTAAGGAAGTGTTTGAATATCCTACTGTAGTTATTATTACAGTAAGAACCCACGCAGTGCAAAAATCCTGTTGCAGTGCAACATGTTTAAAAATTGAGTGCCAATATAGGTCTGAAAATTATATTTGAAACAGTTTTAATTTATGGTAATATTGGAACATTTTGTGTTCCTTTAAAATGTTTCACTGACACTGGACTTCAAGACAAGGCCCAAATTAAGGGAAAGCGTTCGACCATGCAGCCGTTGTCGTCCTACCTGATGTAGTCCCGTTTACAATATGTCTTTCCGTCCCTGACGAAGCACGTGCACGACTCGTCCAAGTACTGACTGCACTCGGCGCATTTGAGACAGGCTGCGTGCCACTCCAGATCTGGGGAGACCCGCAAGATGTACTGGTCGTGGATCTGGTTTCCGCAGCCCACACACAGAGACATCAGTCGTTTTTCTAGAAAACAGTTGTTAGGAAAATGATCATTATGATGAATGTATAATCGTATCGTTAGCAGTGGTTCGACTTGAAAATAAATACAAAATAATTTGTATTTAAAATAATTAAATAAAATAGAAATTCGGTGTCCAACAAGTTGACTAAAATAAAAAAAAAATTGTTCAAGCAAGTAGGCGTCGAACTTACTTTTCGGTGGATCCCCCATGTCTCCCATGTTGACTAAGTAAGGCGACGTTCCGTCCACGGTCAGAGTTGCAACGCCTGGACTCCTTGATGTGTGTTCTGCTGCCGGGCCAGGGGGGCTACGCCGTCCGGCTGGGAGAGGGAGTGCGTGTGTGTTCGTGTGTGTTTCTCCCTGGTGTGTGTGAAAGTCTGGTGCTGGTGGGACTGACGTAGGACAGAAGCACGTCATCGCCATGCCCAGCTGATTGGCTCTGCAAAGTCTGGGCAGCTCTGCACACACCGCCAAGCACCCCCACCGCAGTGGCACACTTAGTGGTCTACTCTAAATCATCCGTGTGTTAGATTTTCTTATCTCGTTTTTTACAATTGTACGCCAAATGGGTTGAAGTTTATATGCAACATCTTGGGAAAAGTGATACCGGGGAGTTATTCATCCATGAATGTGTTGAAACCGCAGTTTCCGATTTCTGTCTCTCTTTCCTTCTTTCTTTCCCTTTTTTCTTATTACTTTAGAATTAATCAACCGATGCGAGATAATACGGTTCGGATTGTAGAGTGTGATACATTCTGTAAACGTGAACGCTGATTTTATTTAGCAGCATCTTTACATTTTTGTTGACATTCCTTTGACGGCGGAGCGTACAACCTCCAATATTTTCTCGGCAACGCGACGTGTGGATTGCTGTGGGCGATCAAAACTAGACCGTCGGGGACTCTGCAGTGACAGGCCTGTGACAAGGAAGCACGCGCGAGCGCACGCAATTAGACAAAAACAAACACGCCCTCTTGTGTTGGTAACCAACTGAGACCAATAACAAATCAGCAGGAGGGCAATCCGTGCATCATTCGTGCTTTTCACTTTTGGTTGGTCGTCGAACAATTAAAAAGTGACGAACTATTTTGTGATTTGTTTTTAATCTAACCCCCAAAAGTAAATTAGGTACAAAAGAAGCATTTAGTAAGGACATTTCAGGCTTGTAGCCGAAACAAATTCCGAGTTCCTTCATCGCGTATCATTGCACAATGATTGACAGAAGAATACAAATAACGCGTTGTTGAACTGATTTGTCGCAAGTACCAGTCAATGTTACGTTCTCTGTGGACATGAATGAGTTAAAAACAATGCGATGGGACGGACAATAAAGCGTTGAAAGCACATCTTCCGTGCCAGCAATAATGTATGAAGCCGATTACATAAGGTTTCAAACACGTTGTCTTTTATTCAGTAATGTCGGATGCAGAACCGTTGATACATTACCGATTATGGTTGTGGTTTGAACTGACTAGTCGCTCACAAAATTACATGGAATAATTATGGTTAGCAAACTTGTAAGAATATGAATTGAACATCAAATACGAAGTGCCCTGAACAAGTTCAATTTTATATTTTAGATTCAAGCCTAAAATTGAAAGATGACTTTTTTTCGTTTTTGTGAGAGAACAAAAAAATCACCAATCACCTTCCGATTAAAAAAGTGATTATCAACAGGGAAAAATGATCAACGGCTTGAGAACGCAACTCTTTAACAATGTTGTGCGCCATTAGGTTAATTAATTCTCTCCTGTGTATCCATTTCTATCTTTTCCGAAAAGAGTAGCGTTGTTCCGTAGTGTATAAACACTACATGCATTTCAGTCCAACCTTTATTTTCCCCTTCCAAAGAAATGGTGTTCATTTGTATTTAAAAAAAAAAAAAAAAGAAAAACAACTTGTGTCGCTTTTTTTTCATTTTGAAATGCACATACAGCCCTGATCACCGTGCCCCCCTTAGAGCCTGTTCAGTACTTGTTAAATCATAACATTTAAGACATCTTACAGTCTTTTGCAATTTACTACAAAAAGTTATCAATTACTTTAAATCAAAATTTTGGAAGTTTTAATTATTTGGGAACTAACTGTACATGTAACCTTTGTCATAAGATGTACACCAATGTGCAAAATTATTCACAAATTGCCAGTGATTGTAAATTGTAAATGTAAATAATATAAGGGTACAAATATGGATTGTATTTCTTTTCTAGATTTGGTAGTCTTCCTGTCACACTTTGGTTGACCAATCTGTGTAGCGTAGCGCATTGTCCTGCTGGAACAAAAGGAAAACGCTAACTTTTCTTTTACATTTTCAAAGTTTGGGATTATTGTCGAAACAGATGGAATGTTTTTTTTTTCTGTGGATTTGGTTAATCCATGCTTCTTTCTTCAAAATAAATCTGACCTTGTTAAGACTTGCTGAAAGCCACACCATACCATCAGAGAGAATCATAACGGAATGTCATATGAGATGCCAGACACTTTTGCTTGTGGAATGGACATGTACAGGAGAAAAACAAACCAAAGGAAAATATTGTGCTGTCTCTTAATTTTTGCCTCGACAATTTATATAATTCCATATTCAAATTCATCATCATCATCATCATCATCATCATCATCATCTTCATCGCACCTTTCTTACATTGTTAAAACCTATAAATGTAACGACCAGGTGTCACAAAAAAAAAAAAAAAATCTATCACCTGCAACGACTCGCCGGGATATATTTCAGACACCGAAGGCTTTAAGTGTATATATTTGCTCAACTATGTCGGCAAAAGAAAGACGTACATATGTACCTGATTGACAGTTAACATTTGAGCGGGGCGTGTTTTCCGCACATTCTGCAGACATGCCCACAGCGTGTGAGAGCAGCGCTTGATTCCACACTGCTTTGAAGACTCATTTTATATTCTTGGCGATTTCTGTAAATTTGGCAGGTTTGTTAACAACACTTTCTGTGGAGTGTCATATTCATAGGACATTTTTGCTTTCAATATACAGCGACTTATTTCTTTAATTTAATTGAATTTTTTACATTTTTGAGACAATATTAATCAAACTCAGACTAATGAAATCATCTGGTGCGACACAATTAAATATGGCCTGAAAATGTTTTGAAGGTAAAAATCCCATTAAAAAAATCAAGGCAATGTTTGACAAAAAATACATTGATGACACAGCTCTGTGCTTTACTGTTGTTTTGACTATTCTCCTCCCATGTGATGACATTTTCCCGCAGTCATGGCCTAAGGCTATGGTTGCCCTTGAGACCAAAGAATACTGCCTGCCACCATCATGTTTAACTACCCCTGACACATCATCACCCTTATTGTGCTTCCCAATCTGAACACACATACACAGAGTAGGAGCAACAGCAGTCCGGGGCAGCAGTGCTGGAGTACCATCTGTCAGGCTGGTGTCAAGTGGCCCTTGTCTCCAGTGATTATGAAAGGTCCTACTGCCTCAGGTGGTCCATGGACCAAGTCACCCATCTTAGAATGGCTGGGCCAGGCCATATGGTGGGGCGCAAGGGGCACCCAGGGGAGGCAGCACTCCTCCTTTTCCTGCAAGAAACATTGCTGCAATGGCTGCCCACTAAAGTGTCCAGATCTGAATGTACAGGAAACGTCCTGACAGAGGCCATTCACAGTATCCAACAAGAGCCAAGCAACAGCACAAAGTGTGAAGTTAACCAGGTCGCCACCGAGACTGAGTTTGATTGAATTCAGATTTTTCTCATATTTATGTTAAAATAAGGATGGAAACCATGTGTTATTGTTCAAAAGTTTTGAGAATGTTTTATTGAAAGGGTTATTCTGTAATTGTATACATATAATCTGAAAAGGCATCTCATGTAATCTTTGGGATTTTGTTGTTCAATCTAGTATATAGTAACTGCTACGCAGTCTTTAATACAGTATACAAGTTCATAATTACGGGAAATTCTTGCAGCATTCAACCAATATCCCATGTCATTTTGTCTTTTCCTAGTTTGATTTCAGAGTGGTTACGAATGCTTTGATTCCTGCCTCAACATATGTTCCTATAAACCCTTTGTGGAAAGTGACAGATGTTTTTCAAGGTATCCTGTGTCATATCAAATCCAGAATCTTTTTGTTGTCTGTGTTTCTATAATCACATCCCCTGAATTGGAAGCTAACAATCCATCCAAAGTCAATGGGGGCAACATCATACAATAATAATCATGAATATATGCCAAATATGTTAATTTTTGCAGTTGTCAAATTTATGGCTGCCCCAGATTCTCTGACCAAAGTCACGGTGACATGATGAGACATGCGCTCTAAGAAAGTGCACGGTGTGCAAGCCATTCTTAGCCACTGCTGCTACATTGCTCTTTCATGATGGAGAGTTGGGCTGTTATCCTTATTTAGTCTCCAATTCCTTCTTTTTAACCTTTGTTGCTAACAGGAGGTAAATAATCTGGTCAAGGAAACTGAGGCTGCTGGCTCCCAACCGAGGTTGTGGCATGTGCCCGCGTGTGCACACACTGCAAATCCTAGACAACACTGCTCGATAATGTCATCTGTCTCTCCAGTATCTCCATACTTGTCAATTCTCGGTGTGTATTGTAAAGTAATAATCAAATTAAAACTAGAGGCCAGAGAAGGATGACTTTTAGATCATTTATGTAACATTATACTGTTAGACCATTAAAATGGTTTTAACATATTTGACAAATTAAATTTGCTTTTAAACTGCAATCTCCTCCTTTAAGTATTACAGTCTCAACTGATCAACTCAGTTCTCAACCATTTCAGTTATCTAGAATATAATAAAAATAATAATAATAATAAGAGATGCTTTTAGAGAAGTGATGATTCTGATCCATGTCAGTGATAACCGATACTGCGCATAAAATAATGTAGAAAATACACACCTCTATTATTCAATTTCCAACAGAATGCGACACTCAATCAAGATGAGAACAGAACATGTTGAGCTATTTTAGTCCTGTTATCGCAATTCTCAACAACATGCGTAGCAATCTGTATGTGCATGTACATACTGTATACAGTGGAACATCGTATACTACTAATTATATATGAAAATTTTTTTACACCTATATCCCCACTTATTCAAGAATTTTGTGGGCTTAAAAAAAACCTTCAGTATTTTCAGAACAGTCTGGTCTCCATACCCCATGAATAGGGGGTGGGCCACTGTATCTTTTAAAAGACCACCTTTATCAGAATTTCACTGCACCACATTTCAAATTCAACATCATTAAATACAAAGTGGCAGCACTCATCGAAAGATTGGTAAAATGGTGCTGTTATGGATGGCCTTACGGCCAGAGAAGGGATCACAACGCAGATGGAAGTTTTTAGAGCAGTGACACAGGCTTTATTCAAACCATTGATTTGAACTACAACAACACGAAACATAGTCGCAAGAGTAAAAACAAGTATGCACAAACAAGGAATAGTGGATAGGGCCACGGAACAAAGTGGGCGAGAACAAAGGGATCCAAAAGGCTATTTACAAAAACTAAACAAAGTATCCAAGAGCACTTAAAAGAAACAAACGGATTAAGTACTCTTGGTATGCTAACTGGGATTAAAACAGAAACACAAAAAATACAGTAGAACTTAATTTAACCAACCTTAAATTCTACTGGCATGAAGACAAACTGACACAACTCGAGAAAACGTAGGATTTGGCAAGCAGTAAGTAGCAGGACCGTATGCAGAGCAATACTCAGGCAGTTTCGCTTGTTTTGGGCTGAACCTAAATACTACAGACTGCTGATTAGCACCAGCTGGATCGGACTGATTGGAATTGCTTCGCTTTTGTGACTCCGCCCACCACTCCACACCAGGGTGGACTGTGGGTGGAGAGAACATATTAGCAACAGAAACAACACTGGACATGACAGTATAACTCAATGAACACTCGGAGAATTGACGGATCCAGGATCCAGGAGCGGGGGACCCACTGACACTCTTCCGGCCCATAGCCCTAACAGTCGACCAAATACTGGACACCCCTGCCCCTCCGCCTGGAGTCCAGAACCGACCGAATCGTGTAGACAGGCCCGCCATTGACCATGCGCGGAGGAGGAGAAGGCACTACTGGAGGGTTGAACGAGCTAGCAGAGACTGGCTTTAGCAGAGAAACATGGAACACAGGATTTACCTTCAAAGCAGGCGGGAGCCTGAGTCTCAAAGCAACAGGGCTGATAATAGAGTCAACAGCAAACGGACCAATGAAGCAAGGGCCCATCCTCCTTCACACACCGTCTAGCCGAAGAGCCTTAGTGGAGAGCCACACCTCCTGGCCAGGCTGGTAAGATGAAGCTGGACGCCTATGACGATCCACCAAACGACGATTGCGGTCGGCAGTAGGGGAAAGCGCAGCCCTAGTGTAGAGGTGAAGATGGACAGAGGGCATGGAGACCGTGGATTCTTGAGAAGGAAAAACTAGAGGTTAATATCCGTAAGCAGACTTGAATGGAGATAGTCCAGTATAGTGAGCAAATCAAGGTGTTATGGGCGTATTCCACCCAAGGGAGGTGGAGCGACCAGGACGACGAATGCTGCTGACACACTCAACGAAGTGCGGCCTCAAGGTCTTGGTTAGCCAGTTCGGTCAAGCCATTGGTTTGAGGATAGTACAATAGCCCGAGGTCAGGCTCAATGAGGCCCGAAGGCCCTGCAGAAAGCCTTTCAAACCTTCGACGAGAACTGCGCCCCCCTGTCAGAGACCAGATCAAAAGGAATGCCATGGATGCAAAACACATTCTTCACAAGTAGATTGGCCGTTTCCAGCGATAACGGCAACTTGGGCAGGAGAATGAAATGGGCCATCTTCGAGAAACAGTCCAACACACAGAGGATGACGGAGTTACCTTGTGAAGCCGGAAGACCAGTGACAAAGTCCAGAGAAACATGAGACCAAGGACATGATGGAATGTGTAAGGGCCGAAGAAGGACCCGCCGTTGCCTGATGAGAGGACTTGTTCCTGGCGCAAGCAAGCAGCAACAAACTCACGGATGTCCGCAGTGATACCAGGCCACCAGAATCTCTGCAAGATGAGTAAGCGCGTGCGACCGATCCCAGGATTACATGCCACCTTTGATTCGTGACCCCACCGCAACACCTCAGTCCTCAATCTCTTCGGCACAAACAACTTGACCTTGGGGCATTCCATAGGCATCTGAACTGTCTTCAACGAGTCAGCCACCCTCGTCTCCACTTCCAAGCGCAGAGCCCCCACCACACGGACTCCAGGAACGATCGCCTCTGGAACGGACTCCACACCCGAAGAGCTGTAGAGACGGGACAGGGCATCGGGCTTGACGTTCCGAGAGCCTGGACGGTAAGTGATTATGAAGTCAAACCGGCTCAAGAACAGGGTCCACCGAGCCTAACAGGAGTTGAGTCTGTGGGCTGCTCTTATATATGCCAGGTTCTTATGGTCCGTGAAGATCTGGAACGGTCTAGCTGCCCCCTCCAGCCATTGCCTCCACTTCTGAAGCGCCAGGACGATGGCTAGGAGTTTGCGGTTACCAACCTCATAGTGTCTTTCGGCGGTGCTGAGGCGACGCGAAAAGAAAACACAGGGGTGAAGCCTCTGGTCAACGGGAGAACGCTGGGACAGGACGGCCCCCACCCCTGAATCCGAGGCATCCCCTTCTACAACAAATGGAAAGTCAGGGTTCGGATGCGTGAGAACTGGGGCAGAGGTAAACATGTGCGTAAGTGAGCTCACGCACTCTGTGCGCCATGCGTCCACTCAAAAGGTCTATTGACCGACGTCAGTCTAGTCAGGGGTTCTGCTTTACTGCTAAAAACGCGGATGAACCTTCTATTGAAGTTAGCGAAGGCTAAGAACCTCTGCAACTGCTTCCTTGAATTCGGAGTGCGCCATTCAACCGCAGCCTGGACCTTGGCTGGATCGACACGCAGTTGACCCTCCTCCACTATAAACCCCAGATATTGTACCAACTTAGCATGAAACTCGCACGTCTCTGCCTTAACAAATAGTCGGTCAGCAATCACTGAAGTACAAGCTTACCATGTTGGCGGTACTCTTCCATGTTTCGGGAGAAAACCAAAACATTGTCAAGATACACAAAACAGAACTGGTTAACTCATTCACGACCAGCCCAGGTGAAAAGAATGTAACTTTCTGACTTCTATATTCATCAATGGCAATGAATGAGTAAAATCATGACATGCAGGACGTCATTAATCTGGTTCTGAAACACCGCAGGCGCGTTGGTTAACCCGAATGGCATGACAAGATATTCAAAGTGTCCAATCGGGGTATTGAAGGCCGTCTTACACTCGTCACCCTCTTTAATATGAATCAAATGGTATGCGTTGCGCAAATCCAGTTTAGGAAGACTGTGGCAGTGTGGAATGGCATCAATGCTGAATCTAACAGGGGTAGAAGATACTTATTTTTGATAGTAATTTCATTCGGACCTTGATAATCCACACATGGATGTCGAGTCTTGTGCTTCTTATCAATAAAGAAGAACCCCGCCACAACCGGCGATTCAGACGGACAAATGAGACCTGCAGCAAGGGAGGATGAGATGTACTCCCGCAGGGCTTCCTGCTCTGGTCTTGACACTTGAAACTATTTAGAATTGGGCAATGGGGCATTAGGAACTAATTCAATCGAACAATCATATGTCTGATGCGGAGGGAGGGAATGGGCTCGCTCTTTGCAGAATCGTGCCTTCAGGTCATGATACTCCACCGGAATCTTTTCTAAATTGACTCGCTCATGCACAGAAGAATTTGACAAGGCTGATTGAGGACTCGCAGCATGTTAGCAGTTAGCATGACAAAAGGTACTGCAAATCTAAAATTTAGGCACATACCAATTAATGCTGGGATTATGCATTTTGAGCCAAGGTAACCCCAAAACTAGTGGTGCTGAACTAGACGGCATGACAAGAAAACGCCTAGCCTCATAATGGTTACCCGACAATTTTAAGGACATAGTGCCAGTAGAGAGTGTAAGAGTAGCTAACAGTTTGCCAGCTAGGTCTCGCACTTCCCCAAGCCGATCTAACGGACACAGCGTACAATTTAAGGATGCCACCATTAAACCATCCACAAAACAGTCATCGGCCCCGGAGTCTATCTAAGCGTTGATGTCCATGCTTTTACCATTGTACGAAAGGACACCAGCCAGTTGCATTCTCTTAACAGAAGTCTTGTCCGACCTAAGAAGCATTGGAGTCAGTTCAGAGTACTTACAGCGATCCGAAGACCTTCACGCAGAATCGTTGCTGGGAGAGGTCTCTGACGTTGCGCTCTGTTGATTGGTACTGGAAGATGCTGCAGTCCTCAAGGTACCTGTAGGTATGGCGGAGCAGTTGACAACCTGATGCCACGGCATCCCACAGTAGAGGCAGAGTTGTGACCTCATCCGTCCTGCGCGTTCCGCTGGGGCCAGTTGTCTCCCACCCCCTTGGATGGGCTCCACCGTCGTTCCAGGTTGTTGAACGGTTGAAACAGGACTCATTTCTGGAGTTGAGACCACCTGCAGAGCTGATCCGTCAGGAACCTTGTGAGATTCCTAATCTCGCTCCTGTTGTCATTCCCGGAGTCGATTATCTAGTCCAGGGGGGCTCATTATGACGATCGCGATTGAGCAGTCGATTGCAAAGGTAGTATGGGTAGATCGCATGACATTAAAAAATAGATGTCAGCCTATCATTATCCGTCATGTGATTGATACAGGGCACCCAGTCAGATGACACCTGATTTTTTTTTTGTGACACATAGGTCACCACGCATGCGCAAACAACGGTGCTAAGTTCAGCACAACTAACCAGCTGGCGAGATGGTTACCTCCAATTTCAAGCCCTCGTTTTATTCTCTTGAACTCAAGGGGGGTATAAACATGAGTGGGGGGGCTGGACCAAGTAAGAAGACAAAACGTATCACTTTAATATGGAATGGGAGGAGGAGTTGTTTTTCACGATGACATTTTCAAAGTGTGTTTGCCTCATCTGCCAGTCTACCATCGCAATACCAAAGAAGGGAAATGTGGAGCGGCATTTTCGGACTGTTCATGGAAAATATGATACCGACTTTCCGCCGAAAAGCGAGCTAAGGAAGAGAAAGGTGAAGGAATTAAAAAGCCAGTTGTCAGGACAGCAGTCATTTTTCAGACAACTTACTTCAAAATCGAAAGCCGTCACCGAGATTGGCTCATGCCCTTCTGCAAGGTACATCTACATACATCGTACAAAAAAATCCTCTCTCTCTCTCTCTATATATACATACATAGATACATATATACACACATATACAGATATATATATACATATATATACATATATATACATATATATATATGTATATATATATGTATATATATATACATATATATATATACATATATATATACACATATATATATATACATATATATATATACACATATATATATATACATATATATATATACACATATATATATACATATATATATATACACATATATATATACACATATATATATACATACACATATATATATACACATATATATATATCTATATATATATATAAATAAATACATTGTATATAAATACATTTGCATTTTTATAGTAGGTGAGCATCCCTGATCTAGTCTGATGGCGGGTTCTATGAGTTGCTCTAGATCAGGCATCACCAAATCCGGACCGCGCGATGGTTTGGACCGGACCCATGACCAATCTATGATGAATTTTTTTCAGGGCGCATTCGCAAACGTTGGCGCTGCAATTCTAGTTAATACGGAAAAGGCGTCACTGATTTGAGCCAATCAAATCTTTTGTTTACGATCCACTGCCAATTGCGCAGCAGACCGGAAGAGAGTGCTGCTGACAGTATGCCTAGCTAAAAAGTTATCAAGGTCGATGCGTGTTGTTTTAAATGCGGAGAAATTTAGTTTCGTTCTGGCTGCAGCCGATTCAAAACCAGTGTGCATTATATGCTCCAAAACCGTCGCAACATTGCGAAGCGCCACTACGAAACAAAGCACCGCCCTTTTTTGCAAAGTTATCCGCTGAAGTTTGAGGTGAGCGCACGCAAAAACATCAAACTTCGAGTGCATTATAACAGATGTTTACATTTTCGTTTACAGCCCAGCAGCATGCAAACGAATGTTCACTAAAAGTATCATGGATTTTGGGGAAACATAAAAAAACATCCAGTGATGGGGCAGTTGTGAAGGAGTGCTTAAATGCGGTTGCACAAACATTATTTAAAGGAAAACACAAAACCCAGATGTGTGAAATAATCTACCAAATCCCAATGGCCCTGACTCTGTTCCAACCCAGATTTAAGTCACTGGCAGGGCAGTCACAAACTCATTTTTCTCATTAAGAGAAGTTAAAAAAATATTAAAAAGAAAAGGTGGTGTCAAAGCTAATTTTGAATTAGTTTTTCATGAGGACAGCCATTTTTATTGATTGCGTACTGAACATGTTCACCTGTTTTACTTGAATAATAAGGCTTTCCGTTTTTTTTAGACTGATAACTCTTTGATTTAAGAAAAAAAGGTAAAAGATGTTAACTCAATGCTTAGCACTTGATATATTTCTGCAGGAGATATTTTACTGTTTTTTTCTGGAAGTGGCACCCTTAAGTTCCTCGAGCCACATTTTCTTGAATGTGAAATAAACGCCTTATATTTGTTTGACTGGCAAAGGTGTTTAATGGGAACATTGCTAAATATTTAGTATATAAGTGCGCTCTGTTTAAAATGACTAAATATTGAAACTATATAAAAATGTGAACATAGGTTCGACATTTAGGGAGGTTGGACTTTGGTTGACCTTTTAATTGGAAGAAATTTTAGTCGTGGACCTCTGTGACTTTTAATTGAATACCTCTGCTCTAGATTATCCATCTCGTCTCGTGCAGCAAATTCATCCTTTATTTGTGGATTAAGTCCCCGTCGGAAAATACTACATAGTGCGGCATTATCAAAACCGCTCTCGGCACCTGGGATACGAAAAGGGATTGAAGTACTCTACCACAGATCGTTTATCTTGAGAAAAATCCAGGAGCCCGCTTCCCTGCCTTTAATGGGATGATCAAAAACCTTTTTTTATCCAGTAAGGAATGTCTTCAAAGATGTGCGTACTCGCTGGGTACTGATTGCTGATTGCCGTCGCCCATGCAGCAGCTTTGTCATTAAGAAAACCCATGATAAACGTCACTTTAGCCGAGTCATCAACATATGTCAGAGGTTGCTGATCAAATACAAGTGAGCACTCGTGCAGGAATTGAGCACAACTACCAGGTTTGCTGGAATAGCGGGAGGAATGAGGAATGTTGGGTTCTCACGAGCCGGCCCGAGTCGAACCCGGGAGTTCACTAACCACGGAAGTAGCATTATCAATGTTACTTTGTCGAGTTTCAGAATCTTGATCGAGACATGACCCTGGTGCCGCCACTCGGGAAGACAACAATGATATAGCTTCCATTATTTTTTTTAGGTTGTGGTTATGTTGACCCACCAGTGCCCCCTGACTAGCCAAAGCATGGCGCCACCGCTCTGCCTCTGCGTGATCCATCTGGCTGGAGTATTCTGTTACGGCCAGAGAAGGGATCACCACGCAGATGCAAGTGTTTGAGAGCAGTGACTCAGGCTTTATCCAAACCATTGATTTGAACAACAACAACACAAAACGCAAGAGTAAAAACAAGTATGCACTAACAAGGAATAGTTGGACAGGGCTACGGAAGAAAGTGGGCAAGAACAAAGGTATCCAAAAGGCTATTCACAAAAACTAAACCAAGTGACCAAGAGCACTTAAAAGAAACAAAACTTAAATTTAACCAACCTTAAATTCAACTGGCGCGAAGACAAATTGACACAACTCGAGAAAACACAGGATTTGGCAAGCAGCAAGCAGCAGGACCGTATACAAAGCATTATTCTGGCAGTTTTGTTTGTTCGGGGCTGAACCTCAATACTACTGACTGCTGATTAGCACCAGGTGGATCGGACTGATTGGAATTGCTTCCCTTTTGTGACCACTCCACCAGGATGGACTGTAGTTGGAGAGAACATATTAGCAACAGGAATAACATGGGACATGACAGGTGCCATTTCAGGCATTTAACTGCTATGTAATTATGCCCCAGGTAGCGTCACCCATTGCAAACAGGTCCTAGGTAAGGGACCAGACAAAGCACGGTACCCAGGTCATCGGGGTCCCCCTCTGGAGACTGGCCTGGAGATGGGGCTCGTTGGCAAGTGTTTGGTGGTAGGGCTTGCACCCAGGGGTCTCAGCTGGGCACAGCCCGAAGAGGCAACATGGGTCCCCCCTTGGGGGCCAATGGGATTGGGTGCTTTGTGAGCTGGGTAGTGGCAAAAGAATTTGGTGGTCAGATCCCCAGCTCCAGAAGCTCGCCAAAGGGACATGGAATGTCACCTCTCTGGCAAGGAATAGTCCGAGCTGGTGTGCGAGGCAGAGAAGTTCCGACTTGACATAGTCGGACTTGCCTCCACTTACACTCTAGAGTGGGTTGGACTCTCTTCCACTTTGGAGTTGTCCACAGTGAGAGGCGCACAGCAGGCGTGGGTATACTTATTGCCCCCTTGGTTGGGGCCTGTACATTGGGGTTTCACCTCGGTGGATGAGAAGGTAGCCTCCCTCTGCATTCATCTGGGGGTTGGGTCCTGACATTTTGGGGGAGACCATGTCATCACCCTGGTGAACCTCAGTGCACAGTCGCCGAGCCGAGGGGAAATAAGTATGCCCACACCTGCTCTGTGCCTCTCACCATACAATACAATACAATTTTATTTATATAGCACATTTCACAACAAAGCACGTTACATACAGAAAAACATATCTTATTTTCATGACCATAGGCCGCACCGTATTAAAGGGCACAGTCTCAGTTGCGTCTACTATTTCTGTATTTAAGACATTGATAGGGCGCACCATATTGGGTGCAGGCATGTCAAAACATGTATTAGCTTAGCATGCATGGAGGCTAAAACATAAGATAGCATGCATGCATGCATGCTAGGATGCATGCTAGCGGATGTTTTTAAAAAGGCAGCGGGAGCAAAACTGAGTTCGGTTGTACCTTATTGAAGTATTTAGCAATGTACTCACAGTTAGTCCTTGTCAACAAATCCATCAAAGTCCTCGTCTTCTGTATCCGAAATGAACAGCTGGGCAAGTTTCCATCGAATTCAGTCACTAGTCAACATACTATGTATGGTCACTGTTTGACATCAAAACCAAAACTATTACCCAACATCAACTGAACAGCATAATTCGGGACTTTTAGATGTGCCTTGTGGTCGTGAAAATACAATAATATAGTGTTACCTTCCTCGATCAGGCTTGTGTCAGTTTTCTAAGCTCCAAACCGTGGTGAGGGCGAACTGACTGGAGTCAGCGTGGTGCATACGACACAAACGATGAGGCGTCAATTTGCTTAGCAAACGGGTTCATTAATTATTGTCATCTATCCTTTTTCAGTTTTCATTCCACACACATTTTTCTTCCGGGTCTCTCCTCCAGCCACCAACACACATCACACGCCACATTGCTGTCCCAGGCTAAGCCTGCAGCAATAGTGTCACAGGCTAGAGCAGGAATGGGCAAAGCCTGGGGGCCACATGCGGCCCGTTAAATGTTTTAATCCGGCCCGTCCAACTTGGAAAAAAATTAAATGAATAAACCTTGTTAATGTTTTATTTTCTAAATACTATGGCGTGTCAAAGACATAGATTTTGTTGTGATGCTTTTGGTCACTTTCATTTATAATTAAATTAGGTTACCAAAACACTCTATCCATCTGCTCCTGGTCCAGGCCCTCTGTCAAATTTTAGAACCCATTGTGGCCAATCAAAAAGTTTGCCCACCCCTGCGCTAGAGTATACTATTAATTCCACCAAAACATTTCTGACGTAGTTGAATATATATTTTGTTATTGTTAGTATCTGTGCATCTGGAGTGCATGCTGTTAAGGGTGATTGCGTGCTGACGTCACGTTGCATGTGAAACCCAGCCACTCTCACTCTGGATCTGATCGAGGTAAGACGCTTTCTCCCGATAGGCGTGCTAAGAAATGTGCTATAAGTCAATATTATAGCAATATTAACGCCCAACTTATTTATATAATTTGTGATCTCCAGGAGATAAGATAAGATAAGATAAGATAAGATAAGATGTCCTTTATTAGTCCCACAATGGGGAAATTTGAGGTGTTACAGCAGCAAAGATATAGATCACACAGAGTCGGCGGCGTAATGTAGCCGTTAATGTATAACATTAGCAGCAGACATTCAGAAAAAGCATGCAAATATACACAGTATAAACGTATCTAAGTGTAAGGAAACACTCCTAATGTTTGTCCATTATACGGAGGGGGAAACGCTGTAATGATAAAAACTACTGAATGATTGAAAATACTGCAATCATAAAAATATTGCAATGATAAAAGTACTGTAATGGTAAGAGTACTGAAATGATAGAAAAGTACTGCATGATAGAAAATACTGCAATGGTAAAAGTACTGTAATAGTAAAAGTACTGCAACGATAGAAAAATACTGCAATGATGAAAGTACTGCAATGGTAAAAGTACTGCAATGGTAAAAGTACTGTAATAGTAAAAGTACCGCAATGATAGAAAAATACTGCAATGATAAAAGTACTGTAATAGTGAACATCCTGCAGTGGTAGAAATACTACAGTGATAGAAGTATTGTAATAAGAATACTGTAATGGTAAACAAAATACATCATTGGTCAATATTTAAGTACACCCTTGGCTGAAAGTACAGTAGTAGTTAATATTGCATCCTAGGACTGCACAATTGCACTAATGCCCTCCCGTTTGTAGGCCTGACCCAATGTTCTTGTTAAAAAGTCTGACAGCAGTCGGCAGGAAGGAGCGGCGAAATCTCTCTTTGGTACAGCGAGGGTGTAAAAGTCTGTCACTGAAGGAGCTGTAAAGTGTTCTCAGAGTGTCATTGAATGGGTGGGCTGGTTTGTCCAGCATTGATGACAGTTTTGCCGTCATCCTTCTGCCCCCCACTGAGCCCACAGAGTCCAGGGAGCAGCCCAGGACAGAGCTGGCCCTCCTCACCAGTTTGTCCAGTCTCTTTTTGTCTCGGCCCGAGATGCCTCCTGCCCAGGAGACCACTCCATAGAAGATGACTGATGAAACCACCGAGTCATAGAAGTTCCTGAGGAGTGTTCCCCGAACGCCAAAGGACCTCAGCCGCCTGAGTAGGAAGAGTCTGCTCTGACCCTTCCTATAGAGAGCGTCTGTGTTGTCGCTCCAGTCCAGTTTATTGTTCAGATGAACACCCAGGTACTTGTAAGTTGAGACCCTCTCAACGTCTGTTCCCTGGATATTCACTGGTGCAGGTGGAGAGTGCCGACGCTTGCGGAAATCCACCACCAGCTCTTTGGATTTCCCAGCGTTGATTTGGAGGCGGTTCTGCTGACACCAGTCCACGAACCCCTGCGTAACCCCTCTGTACTCCCGATCGTCATCGTCAGTGATGAGGCCGACAATCGCAGAGTCATCAGAGAACTTCTGCAGGTGACAGGTTGTGGAATTGTATTTGTAGTCCGAGGTGTAGAGGGTGAACAGGAAGGGAGCCAGCACAGTTCCCTGCGGCGCTCCCGTGCTGCAGAGGAGCACGTCAGACACACAGTCCTGTGTTCTCACGTACTGTGGCCGGTTTGTGAGGTAGTTGTGAATCCATGTGATGAGGTGGTGGGCCACTCCCGCCTGCTCCAGCTTGTCTCCCAATAAGGCGGGCTGGATGGTGTTGAAAGCACTTGAGAAATCAAAGAACATGATCCTCACCGTGCCCCCCGCCTTCTCCAGGTGGAAGAGTGAAGTGTGGAGCAGGTAGATGATGGCATCATCCACACTGATGCCAGGCTGGTATGCAAACTGGAGTGGGTCCATTGAGGAGCTGACCAGGGGGCGCAGATGGACGAGGACCAGTCTCTCCAGGGTCTTCATCAGATGAGACGTCAGCGCCACTGGTCTGAAGTTGTTGAGCTCCTTCGGATGGGGTGTCTTTGGAACCGGAACCAGGCAGGATGTTTTCCACAGCTGGGGGACTCTGCCCAGCTTCAAGCTCAGGTTGAACATGTGCTGGACGATTCCACACAGCTGGTCTGCGCAGGATTTGAGGAGCTGGGAGCTGATCCCATCTGGGCCTGCCGCCTTCCTCGCCTTCATCTTCCTTAGCTGGTTCTTCACCTGAGATGTTGTGAGGAACAAGGCTGAGCAGGAGGAAGTGGTGGTTGTCTGATGAGGCTGGGAACTGGAGCCTGTGGAGAGAGAGAGGGGCGAGAGAGGGGGAGAGAGGGTCTTGTTCGCAGTGGCAGGAGGGGTGGGTGGGGGCTGCATCAGGGAAGCCTGAGCGGGGTCAGACATTTGATCAAACCTATTGAAAAATAGGTTCAACTCATTTGCCCACTGAAGCCCCCCCCCCTTCTGGGTCTTACCTGCTTGTCCGTGGCCTGAGATGGTCTTCAGGCCCCTCCAGACATCCCTGGCATTGTTCCGCTGCAGTTGTTCTTCCATCCGCATCCTGTAGGACTTTTTCCCCTCTCGGATCCTCCTTCTCAGCTGACGCTGCACTCTCTTCAGCTCGTCCTTGTCGCCTGAAACAAAAGCCCTCTTTTTCTCCTTCAGGAGAGCTTTAATGTCCGGTGTGATCCAGGGTTTGTTGTTGGAGAAACATCTTACAGTCCTAGTGGGAATGGTGTTCTCCATGCAGAAGTTAATATAGTCTGTCACTGTGTCTGTTAGACCATTAATGTCCTCACCGTGAGCTTCGCTGAATACCTCCCACACAGTTGTGTTGAAACAGTCCTTCAAGGCCTCCTCGGCTTCTCCGGACCATCGCTGAACTGTGCGTGTCACAGCTGGCTGCCTGCGGACGAGAGGTTTGTACACAGGCAGGAGAGCAACCAAGTTGTGGTCAGCTTTGCCCAGCGGGGGGAGGGGCAGTGACGTGTACGCCTCCTTGGTGTTGGCATAGAAGAGGTCCAATATTTTATTGTCTCTGGTTTGGCATGTTACATATTGTGTGAATGAAGGCAGAGAGGAGGAAGGAGAAGCATGATTGAAGTCACCAGAGATAAGGAACAAGGCATTTGGGTGCTGTGTTTGTAGCCTGCTCACAGCTGCATTCAGTACATCACAGGCTGTCTCACCGTTAGCAGAGGGAGGCACGTACGCCGCCACCGCGATCACATGACTGAACTCTCGCGGTAAATAGACCGGACGCATGCTAACAGCTATCATCTCAATGTCCCAACTGCAAAGTTGATCCTTAACAGTTATATGCCCAGGGTTACACCATCTATCATTAACAAACACAGCCAGCCCTCCCCCTTTTCTCTTACCGCTCTCCAGTGTCCTGTCCGCGCGTAGTATTTGGAAGCCGTCCAATTCCACGACGGCGTCCGGCGTTAGCTCTGTTAGCCACGACTCCGTGAACACCAGCAAGCTAGCCTCCCGGACAATCCTCTCGTGCCGGGTTAGCGCTGTTAGCTCGTCCATTTTGTTGGAGAGGGATCGAACATTCCCCATAATAACGGACGGGAGGACGGGGTGATATCGTCTCCTCCTTGCCTGGCGTTTAGCCCCCGCACGACATCCCCGTCTCTTCCTCCTCAGCTCGCGGGGAATATCGGGTCTCGCTCCGGGAGCACACGCGGGGTTAGCACGGAGTGCTAACAGCTGATCTCTTGTGTACACGATCGATCCGTAGCTCAGAGTTTCGTCTCCGGACACGATCGCGCAAAAAACAGCCCCCAACAGTAGTAAAACCACCGCAAGTTGGATGTCCATTGCTGAGGTGAGGTAAAGATAAAATAAAAAAGGGTAAAGGGAAAAAACACACGAAAAAGGCTCAATAGTGAGCCACGCTGCTGTAAACAGGCAGCCACTCGCGCGGCGCCGGAACCAGCGAGTCTCATTGGATTTGCACGCTCTTGTGCCATTTTATGCACACAGAGCAGCCAATAAAAGTACCGCAAGACCCAACTTGACTCTGGTTCATTACATCCAGAACTCAACACAGAGGGAAAATTACACAGGTTACTGTGGTGCCGTGACCAGGATACTACACTGCTGCCACGTGCTACAGTAGCAGCTGGAGATCAACGCTATCTTGGTCGAAGTGGGATGCTCATCACAGTCTGATATTTTTTTTCATTTATGGTATTTACTCATGTGACACTGCTGTATATATCTGTTTAAAATAGATTGAAAATCTTCTTTGTGAGATTGTACTGATAACCATAGAAAGGTCTAAGTTGAGGGGAGATTCAGTGACTGAAAGCGAGATTTTTTGCTTTGGGTCTTGGCAGAGTGTGGTTGCTAAAGGAAGGTAACATGTCCCCTAAGGTGGGTAGGCTTAGTTTGAGGCTTTGCCACAGAACCAGTATTACAATAATTGGGAGAGAAACACAGGTCTCTGGGCCGCTCGCTCACTTGGCCGACCAAGCCCAACAGCTGCAACCTTCGGGTCTAGACTCTTTGCCTTCGCTCACCTCGCAGGAGTTGGAGGATCATCAACTTCAAGATTCTGCTATCTCTGGCATTCCCCCATTTGTGTTGCGCAAGAAATGCCCTTCCAGACGAGAGAGGTCTGTGATGGATGCTCAGTCGTTGATTCTATTGTAGCACTGGGAGAGGCTTAGGATTCAAAGTGGGATTTTGTACAGGGAGTCATAGAATAGAAATAGAATAGAATAGAAATCCCTTTATTGTCATTGTACTCAAGTGTGCAACGAGATTAGAGGGCTCCCCTCTCCAGTGCAATACAACAATAATACAGACAAATATATAAATTAGATAAATAAAGAATGAGACCTGAGACCCTGTTAGTCAAGTGAGGATGTGGCAGCTGGTGTTGTCGGCTAGGTTGAGGAGCATTATTTTCCATTCAGACCAGGGTCCTAACTTTGATAGTGACCTGCTGTCTGAACTGTTGTGGCTTTCTGACGTGGCGAAGTGTACACTACTGCTCATCAGACGACGGGCATTGGTGACAGAGAACAATTCAACCGCACCCTTGGCGGCATGCTGCATGCTCACAGCAAAGCACTCAGACCACTAGTAATGTTGAACTGAGATCCCTAGTCAATCTTTCCGACGTTAAGATTGTCATGCATTCAAATGTGAAAGAGCTACCTGTCTCCCCTTGGCAGTATGCTGCATGCTCTACCCTTTAGAGCAGAGCAGGAACGGGGTCAACAAATCCACTCGTTGACTTTTACTTACAATGCCACTCTCCATGAGACTACTGGCTACCCATCCTATCTGATGTTTGGCTACGTTCCAAGAGTCCCTGTGGACGTGCTGTTCAAATCTGTCCTTCGTGATCCCATGGTCACTGACTTCGGCACTCACCATGCGACCCTCCTATCGTACCTATCACAGGCAGCTTGGATTGCTCAGCAACACACAACCAAAGAGCAAGAAAGTCAGGGTTGACAGTACAATAAAAAGATCAAAGGTGTTGGCGACTGCGTGGTGCTTGATAGTAAGGGGGAGCGTGGCAAGTGAAAATGGGTTGATAAGTAGGTACCTGTGGTGTATACAGTCATTGAACGAATGCCCACCATCCATGTCTATAAAATTGCCTCAAGACAAAGCAAAGTTGTGTGTTGGAACATGCTGTTAGATGTCACCTTCCTTCCGGTCCGTGAGTTGTTGGATGGTCAGTCCAAATCCTACTCCCCTTGAGATGACTGCTCTGGAGTTGATGGTTTAAAGGGCATGGAGGATGAGTCTTCTCAGGCACAAATCTTGCTGATATACATGCAAGCCAATTGGTTACCTTTCTCCGAAAAGAGTCAACTTCCCATTGTGATGATGTGGATCGGATGGATGACATGCACTGACGCAAAGACAGGGCTGACCCTGACTTACCTGATGTGTGTCACTCCGTTTCTGTGGCACCGGACGTTCCAGGTGACTTTGATGATGCTCAGACTGGGTTTCCTGGGGACGTGGGGTTGTCTGTGACTGCGCCGTCTGTTCAACTTAATCCTTTTGTTGGCCCTCACATTGCACTTCGCAGAAGTGACTTTGCCAGGGCTTTGAGTGGTACAATGGTCTCTCAGGCCGGAAAAGTTTTCAGACCAGTAAACAGGCTCATCGAGACAATGAGCGTTGCGAGCGTTCTCTGGCGGGCGTTGTGCGTGGCGAGCATCTGCCTAGCGAGGAGTTTGCATAGCGAGGATTTTGCTCCTTAACTCGTATTCCAAACACATAATATTAATCAGAATGTAATGTGTCAATGAGTGAATGAGCATATAAAATATTGCTGCAAAATGTGTTTTTGGCGTTGACATTCTCTTTGAGTTAATAATAATAATAATAATAATAAATAATAATACCAATAATAAATTAGATTTGGAAGCGCCTTTCAGGACACTCAAGGACGTACAAAGGAAAAACACAAATAGGGGTAAAAACACCAACACGTAAAACAAACTGGATAAAATACAAAAGGTTAAGGCGGTACAGATTGGATAAATGTGTCCTGTCTGTTCAGACTGAAGTGACATTGCATAAGAATCAGATTACGTATTGGATCTAGGACCACATATGAAAGTAACCCAGGTCGAATTTGAAAAATTTCTGAAATTGAGGCGTTCAGAGAAAATCAGATGCAGGTCACATATGGGAAAAAAATCAGAATCTGATTCATATTTGCCTGCAATCTGAAGGTAGCCTTAGATTAGCCAAATCAATCACCAGACATGAACCCAATAGAGCTTGCATTTTACATCCTGAAGAGGAGACTGAAAGGACATTTGCCTCCGACTTTTGGTAGATCATGGTGAAATGGTCAGCCGGGGCTGTTACATTAAATAATTGTAGAGGGTGCAACTAAGCAATTTTTTTTAAAACCACACAGAAAACCAATAGTGATTATTTTGTCAGGTGTGATCTGTGTGCAAAGTTTCACATGTTTTCACTAATCTTAAAAACATCAAAATTGGTGTAATTTTTTTTGGCAAACAGAATGTCGCAAAGCAATGAAAAAAAAACTTTGCTTTTATTTTATATCTTGAACATCTTTAGATGAAGCACCCAATGTGAAGACAAACTGATGAAATCTCTAGTAGGAGTTCTTTAAAATGTGAACTCTAGAAAAGGCCAAGAATTGGGAAAAAAATTGAAAGCAAATTTAAAATACTGGACTTCCTGCTCCAAGAGACTTTTTTTGTAGATGATGGGCTGTTACATATACCTCCAAATTATGTATAGGGGTGTGACTGAGCCATTTAAAAAAAAATCTGAACAATAAACTCTCCATCCATCCATTATCACAGCCACTTCTCCTCACGAGGGTCATGGGCTTGCTGCAGTCTGTCCCAGGTGCCTGAACTGGTTGGCAGCCAATCGCAGGGCACACAAAGACAAACAACCATCCGTACTCACACTCCGCACTCAGACTTATACCTAGGGACAATTTAGAGTGTTCAATCAACCTAACATGCTTGTTTTTGGAACCGGACTACCCGGAGAAAACTGACGCAGGCATGGGGAGTACATGCAAACTCCACACAGGAAGGAATTGAACCCTGCACCTCTGAACTCTGAAGCCAGCGTGCTAACCAGTTGGCTTCTCCTCACAAGGGAGGTGCTGGAGCCTGTCCCAGCTATCTTCGAACAGTAGGCAGCGTACACCCTGAACTGGTTGCTGGCCAATCGCAGGGCACGAAAAGACGAAAAACCATTCGTGCAATTTAGAGTGTTCAATCAACCTACCATACATGTCTTCGGAATGTGGGAGGAAACCTGAGTAGTGTGACTGTGGCTGGTTGTTCGTCTCTGTGTGCCCTGCTATTGGCTGGCAACCAGTTCAGGGTGTCCCCCGCCTACTGCCCAAAGATAGCAGGGATAGGCTTCAGCACTCCCCGCAACCCTAGTGAGGAGAAATGGGGCAAAAAATGTATGGATAGATGGACAATCAAGGCGGCACGGTGGCCCGACCGACTGGTTAGCACGATGGCCGCATAGTGAGAGACAGCGGCGGTCGTGGGTTTGATCCAGGCTCCGGCCTTCCTGTGTGGCGTTTGCATGTTCTCCCCGTGCTTGCGTGGGTTTCCTCCGGGTACTCCAGTTTCCTCCCACATTCCAAAAACATGCATGATAGGTTGATCGAACACTCTAAATTGTCCCAAGGCATGGTTGTGAGTGTGGATGGTTGTTTGTCTCTGTGTGCCCTGCAATTGGTTGGCAACCAGTTTAGGGTGTCCCCCGCCTACTGCCCGAAGATAGCTCGGATAGGCTCCAGCACCCCCCGCGACCCTAGTGAGGAGAAGCGGTACAGATAATGGATGGATGGATACAATCAAGTCCAAATTTTCACCTTGGAAGTAAACCCTGGAGTCTAACACATTGTCCCAGTATTCTCTGTCACACCTGTTTGTCCTCTTGCAAGGATTATTCTGAGAACTGCCACAGCTCCAGTCCGGGCCACCTTGATGTTGTCCATGCCTTCAAAACTGGTCCCTTTGATAAGGCCCTTCTGCAGGTGTGCCCAAGTCCAGTCCTCAAGACCACATTTCCAGCCTGTTTTAGAAAGTCTCCTCTTCCAACACACTTGATGATGATGATCATGATCGTTCGTTATGATTCTCAAGAGCTTCCTAAAAAGAGCTGATCATTTGAATCAGGTGTGTACCAGCAGGGAGAAATGAAAAACAGGCAGGACAGGGGCTCTTGAGGACTGGACTTGTGCACCCTCGCCCTATAGCTTGTGAAACATTAAAAAGTTACAGTCAGGTAAGTAGGGAGGTTGCTTCAACACAAATGTGCTCTTGTTGACCGGGAACTCTTGGATGCCCAGGGAATTGTGAGCAGGAACGTTGTTATGGCGAAGAAGCCACGAGTTGCCAGGCCACAACTATCGCCTCTTTGTGCAACCGTGAAAAATGTTAACACTTCCAGTCATCTTGCCCAGCGGCTAGAACTTGCATGAACGTTGCCCCCCACATTAAGGAACGTGGTCAAAATGACTTTAAACCTTGATGGGCTTATTTTGGGGCCCAGCGCAAATTGAGCGCAAAGCGCAATATAATTCTGCAAATGTTTTAATTTGGTATTTTCATAGACGTAAGCAGTTAGAAAAGGGTGATTGCATTGCGTTGTGGAAGTGAACTCAGCCAATTTTCTTCCCAGCCAACGAGGACGGCTTCTTTAATCCTTTAATCCCTTTGAAATTCAGCGCAGGAGAGGCACCCGTCTTTGACATGCGGAGTCCAGAATGTGTCTGACTGCAGCTCTATCAAATTGACCAAATTTGCGTTCCACTATTTGCGCCACAACTTAGTTCCAAGGTGGTCTATAGGCTAGTCTCCGCTCAGTCACTAAATTATTAGATGTGCAGGGGGCTTGTAAAAGTGAATGCGCTCGGTTCACCAGAAAACCCAGCATGGCACAATCTGCAAAATTCCTAAACACGGTATACTAGACTTTCCCAATACAAAAACATGATGCAACCATTTTTTCACCAGCGTACATGAGCTGTCCACAAAAATAAAGCCCTGACTGACGGGCTTTCTTTACTGTTGGCAACATCTGACTCTACTACAGGCTAAAGACTAAAGAAACTGACATTTAGTAGTCTGGAAAGGGTTACAAAGCTATTCCTAAAGCTTTAGCTCTCCAACAAACCACAGTGAGAGACATTATCCATGAATGGAGAAACCATTGAACAGTGGGCCCTGCGACATTAGTTGTACTTTTTCAGTGTCGCGCCTATTTTTGTGTAAATAAAACCTTTTTGTCAATTCTCATTCGAGCCTGCAATTCTGGAATCCAATTCTATCTCTCAAACTCAACATTGCAAAAACAAAGGAGATCGTCATCGACTTCAGGAGGAACAAGACGGTGCCGCCCCCCCTCTGCATCGAAGGCGTGTGTGTGGAGAGGGTCCACACGTTCAAGTTCCTGAGAGTACAGATCTCCGATGACCTTCCTTGGACACACAACACCACAGCAGTGGTAATGAAGGTCCACCAGCGTCTGCACTTCCTGAGAGTCCTCAGGAAATTCAACCTGGACAGGAAGCTGCTTCCGGCCTTCTACCACTCGTCCATCGAGAGCCTGCTGACGTACTGTGTCTCCACCTGGTACAGCGGCTGCACTGAGGCGGACAGAGTGAGGCTCCAGAGGACAGTCAAAACAGCGCAAAGGATTATCAGAATCAGAATCAGAAATCCCTTTATTGTCATTGTACTCAAGTGTGCAACGAGATTAGAGAGCTCCCCTCTCCAGTGCAATACAACAATAATAAAATATATAAATTAGATAAATAAGAGAATAGTTAGTGCAATGGAAAATAATACTGAATAGGGTATATAAAAACACATCACGTTGCTGTTCTGCAAGGTACGGGTGGTCGTGTGTGTGAGTTTAGAATGGAGATGGCTCTTGGGAAGAAACTGTATCTCAGTCTATTGGTCCTTGATTTGATGCACCTGTAGCGCCTGCCAGAGGGCATCAGGTCGAACAGGTGTGAGTTTGGGTGGGTATTGTCTTTGACGATGTTGAGAGCCCTTCTGAGGCACCGGGCGGTGTAGATGTCCGACAGTGAGGGGAGAGGGCAGCCAATAATGGCTGTTGGCACCAACTGAGGCACAGCACCGATATACCCGCCAGGACATCGTGGACATTGGATATCGATGCGAAATAACCATCACAGAGGAATTTTGCTATGATCGCAAAATTCCGGACGAACAAGCGAGGCCGCCCGGCTCACCGTGGCTTGTCATCGGGACCGGGAGGCGGCGCAGGCGACGCAGAGAGAGGAAGCAGAAGCGGGGCTGCAGGTCCGGTGTCTTGCTACAGCTGCAACGGCAGCCCCACAGGCAACCACTGCAGAGTCTCTACCTCACCAACGCCAGATCCGTGGTCCACAAAATCGACGATCTGGGATTACAAATCCTAGGAAACCGCCATGTGCGAGACAGCAGTGTGATCGTCATCACGGAATCCTGGTTGCACGCCAACGTCCCAGACGCTAGCATCCAGCTGGCTGGGCGCTCGCTACATCGAGCAGATCGGACGAGGGACACCGGTAAGAGAAGGGGCAGGAGGCTCTGTGTTTACGTGCATGAGAACTGGTGCGGTGATAGCACGATCGTCGAGAAGCACTCTTCCCCCGACATCGAGTTCATGTCAATTAAATGCCGGCCTTATTTTCTCCCGAGGGAGCTAACGGTAGTGATCGTCACAGCTGTTTACATCCCTCCCGACGCTAGCACTAGCACGGCGCTCTCGCTACTCGCGTGCGTCATCAATAAACATCAGCGGGCCCACCCTGATGGCGTTCACATAGTAGCCAATTTATAAGGCCAATTTAAAGACTGTACTCCCAGAGTTCCACCAGCATGTCAAGTGCCCAACGAGGGGAGACAACACTCTCGACCATGTGTACTCGAACATCAAGCACGCATACAGAGCCCTCCCACTCGCCCCCCTCGGCCAGTCAGACCACCTGTCCTTGCAGCTCGCACCTGCGTACACCTCTCTCAGGCGCAGATTCAGGCCCACAACAAAGACTGTGAAAACCTGGCGTGATGACGCCATGAGTCAATTACAGGACTGCTTTCAAGACACCAACTGGGACCTCTTTGATCATCAGGACCTTGATGTCGACACGCATTGTGTACTGGACTACATCAAGTTCTGCATGGAAACTGTGTCCCTAAAAAGGACCTTACGGACCTTCCCAAATGCGACGCCCTGGATGTCCAGCCAGGTCCGCTCTCTCCTCAAGGCCCGTGACGCTGCCTTCAGGTCAAGCGACAAAGCCCAGTACAGGGTGGCTCGTGCTGACCTGAGCAAAGGCATCAAGCTAGCCAAGGCAAACTACAAGAGGAGGCTGGAGGCCCACCTTGCCAGCAACAGACCACGGGAGGTGTGGCAGGGTCTACGGAGCATCACCAACCTCCGAGGCAGCAGCACGACCTCTGCAGACCCAAGTGCATCGCTGGCAGAGGAGCTTAACGGCTTTTTCGCTCGCTTTGACTCGCCCCAACCGTCACACCCCGCACTTCATGCCTCAACCGCCTCAACCCCCCTCCCCCCACTCACCGTAGAGGAACACGATGTGAGGCGCGCGCTCCTGGCTATCAACCCCAGGAAAGCTACTGGACCCGACGGAATACCAGGCAAGGTCCTCAGAGCATGTGCCCACCAACTGTCACATGTTTTCTGCAGGGTCTTCAACCGCTCCCTGGCTCAAGCAGTCATCCCCTCCTGCTTGAAAACGTCCACCATTATTCCTGTCCCCAAAAAGTCACCCGCCGTCCACCTGAATGACTACCGTCCTGTTGCTCTCACACCAGTCATCATGAAGTGCTTCTCCAGAGAGGCTGGTTCTCCAGCACATCAGGGACTGCCTTCCTCCCAGTCTGGACCCCTACCAGTTTGCATACCGGGCTAACAGATCCACTGAGGACGCCATCGACACTGCTCTGCATGTTGTGCTGGGCCACCTGGAACAACAGCAGAGCTATGCAAGGATGCTCTTTGTGGACTACAGCTCGGCATTCAACACAATCATGCCGGACATCCTCGTCGCCAAACTGGACATTCTCGGCCTCCCTGCCCTCACACGCATCTGAAGGACTTTCTGACCAACAGACCCCAGACTGTGTTGCTCTGCCCCGACACGTCCTCTACCCGTACGCTGAGCACCGGTTCCCCACAAGGATGCGTGCTGAGCCCTCTCCTATACGCCCTCTAAACCTACGACTGCTCCCCGGCCCACGGTAACAACACCATCGTCAAGTTTGCTGACGACACGACAGTGGTCGGTCTGATCTTGGAAGGTGGCGAGACAGCCTACGTGGCTTCTTTGCCATAACAACGTTCCTGCTCACAATTCCCTCGGCATCCGAGAGTTCCCGGTCAACAAGAGCACATTTGTGTTGAAGCAACCTCCCTACTTACCTGACTGTAACTTTTTAATGTTTCACAAGCTATAGGGCGAGGGTGCACAAGTCCAGTCCTCAAGAGCCCCTGTCCTGCCTGTTTTTCATTTCTCCCTGCTGGTACACACCTGATTCAAATGATCAGCACTTTTTAGGAAACTCTTGAGAATCATAATGAACGATCATGATCATCATCATCAAGTCAAGTCAAGTCAAGTCAATTTTATTTGTATAGCCCTTAATCACAGACAGTCTCAAAGGGCTTTACATAGCCACAATCGACATCCCCGATCTTAACCCCCAGGAGGGCAAGGAAAAACTCACAAAACCTCATTAGGGGAAAAGTGAGAAACCTTGAGAAGGGACCACAGATGGGGGAATCCCCCTTCCAGGATGACCAGGCTGCAATGGATGCCAACTGGGCAACATTTGGCACATACAATGATGCTATGCAATAATAGATGAGATAATATAAGAGTCAATTGAATGAAGTGCTGCAGGAAGATGACTTCAGTGGAGTGGGTCCTCATCCAGGGCCGTAATATCCATGGCAGCATATCCGAAGATGAGCCTTCGATCTTGTACCGGTCAGTTGGTGTAAATTCAGTACAGCCACTTCCAAGTGAATCGCCATCACCTAATTCGGGGAATTGGGAACAGAAAAGAAAGAACAGAAATAGCAAACAGGCCAACAAGTAGTTCAATGAAGTGCTGAAATATAAGGAAATCAGAAAAGGCGCTGCATGAAGACGACTTCGGCAGAGCAGGTCCCTTCCCGGTTCGTCAGTGCCGTAATCTTCAAAGCATGTCCCCATCACCTAATTCCCAAGCAGGGGAAGGAGGGGGCAGAAAAGAGAAGAAGCGGCAGTAAACAGGCCAACAAATAATTAAATTAGATGCTAAAGTATATAAATAAATTGATCAAATGTCGCGCTGCAGGAAGACGACATCACTGGAACAGGTGCATGCCCAGTTGGTCAATGCCTTAAACTTCCTAGTGGGTCACCGTCACCTAATCCCCCAGCCGGGGGAAAAGGGGGCAGAAAAGAAAACAAAAGAAAAAAAAGCGGCAGTAAACAGGCCAACAAATATTTCAGCTAAATGCACAAGAGTATAAATGCGTCTTTAATAGTGTTTTGAACATTTCTACTGTGTGTTGGAAGAGGAGACTTTCTAAAACAGGCTGGAAATGTGGTCTTGAGGACTGGACTTGGGCACACCTGCAGAAGGGCCTTATCAAAGGGACCAGTTTTGAAGGCATGGACAACATCAAGGTGGCCCGGACTGGAGCTGTGGCAGTTCTCAGAATAATCCTTGCAAGAGGACAAACAGGTGTGACAGAGAATACTGGGAAAATGTGTTAGACTCCAGGGTTTACTTCCAAGGTGAAAATTTGGACTTGATTGTATCCATCCATCCATTATCTGTACCGCTTCTCCTCACTAGGGTCGCGGGGGGTGCTGGAGCCTATCCGAGCTACCGTATTTTCGCACCCAAAAGACGCGCCGTGTCAAAGGGCGCAACACCTGTTGAGGGCGCTATTTCTGTCTTTGTAACATATACTGGACGCACCGCCTGACAAGACGATAGCACAGCTGCTGTTAGCATAGCATGAACTTGGCAGAGCTGCCCACACTGACACAGCCGATAGCAGCCTACTATGCCCCAATAACATAAGCAATCACCCCATTGTTGCAGCAGACGCCAAGTCCCTATTGACAATAGATGACATTGACAATGGTTCAGGCCAATATTAGGTGCATTGGCAATAGCCTACAAAGCAGCGTCAGGGGAGGGACTTGGCTGCTTACCACACTCCTTAGAGTCACGGTTTAAAAAAAAAATAAAAAACTCATCATACAAGCAAACAATGAAACATAGAAATAAGATTAACACAAACATGTATCTCTCATGCCATCAATATACCCAAAAAAAAATGAAAATAACACAAAAGCCACTCAGCCTTAGCTAATTCAAGCAATGCATTCTGGGAGCAGAGACCCACAATCCCATAGCTGTTTAGAGAGATTTGCATGGCTGTTTAAAGAGATGTGCTGTTATGCTTTGGACTTTTTGTCTGTTGTCTAAACCTGGGACGTTTCTTGCTTGCAATAACATAAATGATAAGACAGACTAAAACATTGTGGACAGCTGCCCTTTGTCCAGCTTTTTCCAACACCATCACCCAAACATTATAGTCAGATGGTGTATTTGTCACGGTCGATTGTAAGCATGGACAACTCACTCTTTGCCCAGCAGGGTGTGCTAACATGCACTTCCAACAGCTCGTTGATGACAAGGGCTGATGGACGTGTGTGGTACTTTGTCCATTTAATGGACGCATCGACTGACAGGGCGCTTTGTTTGTTAAGGGGAATTTTTGTGACTTTAAAGTGCGCCTTATGACTGCGAAAATACGGTATCTTCGGGCAGTAGGCGGGGGACACCCTAAACTGGTTGCCAACCAATTGCAGGGCACACAGAGACAAACAACCATCCACACTCACAACCATGCCTTGGGACAATTTCGAGTGTTCGATCAACCTATCATGCATGTTTTTGGAATGTGGGAGGAAACTGGAGTACCCGGAGGAAACCCACGCAAGCACGGGGAGTGTTTTTATATACCCTATTCACTATTATTTTCCATTGCACTAACTATTCTCTTATTTATCCAATTTATATATTTATCTGAATTATTGTTGTATTGCACTGGAGAGGGGAGCTCTCTAATCTCGTTGCACACTTGCGTACAATGACAATAAAGGGATTTCTGATTTCTGATTCTGATATCCAGGAACCCTGGAAGTTCCTGACATACACATCCGGATTCAGCAGATGAACAGATTATAAAGACATTTGTACATAGAGCGAGACCAGGGTTATTATAGTTTTGTAATCTTAATTATAATTAGTTTTTATTTTGTTTTGAATTTTGTTTTTTAAATTTAGCTAGTTTTAATTTTATTATCAGGGCGTCTGTATTAGTTTCTATTAATTTCAGTTTTTTCAAAAACACTCAGTTTTAGTTTAGTTTTAGTATTACTTTTCATTTTTCCAGAAATTGGGGTTTTACTTGTGTGCAAGACATGGTAAGTATTGTATAGCAAAAAGTCATCAAAATCATTATTTTAAAACATTTTGAGAATACAGGGTACAGTTTAACAGTCCACAGAATTTGAATCACAATAGGTGCAGTGCATACCGCTTCTGAAGTTAGTAAGGCATATATGCACCCTAATTAAATTGCCGTGCAGTAATATCGAAATAAATACATTTAAAATCAACCCCAAAAACTTGTGTATTAAATTAATTGCCAAAGACGAAAACAACATATCTGATATAAATATAGTTAATTTTAGTTAGTTTCACAAATGTAAAATGGAGTTTCAGTTAGTTTTCGTTTTTTTAAATGTATTTTCATTTTTAGGTAATTTTGTATGTAAAAATGTTTTTTCAATTTTTGTTTTTGTTAATTTGTTAGTTTTCGGTAACTAAAATAACCTTGTTCTCCACCGGGGGTAACAACCTCTAATACTCAAAGAGCCATTCAGACCATCTCACACGCCCCAAAAAAAATAACAAGCTGTCAAAAAACCCTTTTGATTGAAAAAGCTTACATAGATATATAATTACCTGCATGCATGAAAAATGTGTGTAGCATTTATATAATCAATGAGCTGTGACATAGAACGTTCAATTTTATTTCTGTATGGAACAAAACCATTCTTAACTGTAAAAAGAGGCTCAGTTAAAGCTAACTTAAAAATAAAACAGTGGATGTCTCTTTGAGTCCTTCTTGTATTGAAGGAATTTAAATGACACACCCGTAGTGAACCAAAATTGCTATCTGCTTCTTTGTTCCGTCTACATTTTATCTTGAGTACTCTCAGTGGCGTGCGAAGGTGTGTTGATGCCTGATGCAAACATCCCTTTTTTTAGAACTGTTACCCAAATTACTTATGCACTCATTTCAGTCTTCATTCATTATCAATGTCAAATATAAATTTGCAAAATTATAGTTATAAAATAAAATAATTAAAATAGCGATTTTACCTGGATAATGTAATTTTTACTCCTGAACTTCATTGCACATGAGCGTCAGCACATTAGGGCTGTAATTAAGACGCCACCTTCATCTTCACACTCACATGATTGTTAGCTGTCATCTCTGAGCTTATGTCAACAATGTTTGTATTTAATATAGTTATAATGCAGCATTAAATGTTCTGTTTTCTTGAGAAGCTTTTCTTTCCTTGAATTTATCCATGATTAACGAATAGATCAAATAAAAACAATTTAAAGTTTACCATTCATTATTTATTTTCCAAAGTCACAAGAAGCCAAAATAGAAGGATGAAAAACCCGCATGCAGTTCAGAAGCCGTTGGTTGTCGATCCCTGAAAAAAAAAAGATTCATATATATATATATATATATATATATATATATATATATATATATATATATATGGGGGAGGCTTTGGTACCAAATTTGTAAAGAGACCCAAACAGGTGTATACCTTTTATATCAGTGTGGTGGTGAAACGTTGGTCATGGCGTAGCTGGACGAAAATTAAAGTGAAAAATGAATCGGAATAGTTGCAAATGGGAAATCCCATTGGAAATGAATGAATGAATCTTGGAAACATGAATAGAGTGAATGAGGTGAAGAATATGAAAGGCGAGACAGGAATGTAAAATGAATGACCTGGAACTGGAACCATGTAAATGTGACTGGAAAAGAGCCTTTAGGAATGGATGAATGAGTGAATTTTTTAAACATGAATGTGGTGTCCTGTGCTTTTAATGTTTTGGGGAGTGTTATTTGCCTTTCAGGGCTTGGGCAGCTTCCTCGTTGCACTCCTAGGCACGCCCCTGCAATTTCTGGCGCTGGTCCCTGCGCATCTGCAGCTCATCAGCACCATCAGCAACAGGATAAATGCTCAGTGCAGCCAGGAGTCAGGCGCCGGATTATCCCGTTACACCCGTGGTACTTTGGTCCATACATGCGAAAAGCAAATTTGCAATGCTACCGCTGTTCTTGTGCTCGCATTAGTCCCGTGCTCTTGTGTGCTTCCTCCAGCCTTCTTCCGGTCCGCCCAAGCCCGTGTCACCACCGGCTGCCCTTGAAGACCGGACCGCGTCAACCACTCCATCGCCTGGCCTGCCTTCACTTGCTTCCCCAAAAATAAACCCTATCTCATATTCCGGTTGCTCTTGGGTCATTTTCTCTCACCATAACGGTTCCATCCAACTGTTACAATGAATAGAGTGAATCACATGAAAAATATGAAAGGAGATACAGGAATGTGTAATTATTGACCTGAATGTCTATAATTTCAAACTGGAAGCATGTAAAATGTGAATTGGTGAATGTCCCGTTGGAAATGAATGGAGTTTGTGGGGGTGAAAAATGTGAATGACTTGGAATCATAAAAAAATGGTAGCTCGCATGACACGAATGAACTTGAATTTTTTTAGACTGGAATTGAGTGCATCGGATGAAAACTGAAAGGAGATGCGTGCTGTAAAAAAGGGGGGAATAAAATAGAACAATAAATAATAGAAATAACATATGTGTGTAGGCCCCCCTATGACCCCCTTCTTTTTTTTCAAAACTGAAATACGCTGCCATTCATTTCGGCACAGCTTTGTTGTAGGGGACATCCATCCATCCATCCATCCATCAAAACTTTGTACTGCCGATTCTCACCGGTGTCACGGGTATGCAAAAACATGTCAGCCTCCTGTAAGTTCAGGTGCAACCCATGTAATATAATTAATGATTACTCTAGAAAAACGGTGAGAAAGGAGGAAAAAGGGTGAGAGCAAGTGAGGACTATTGTGTAAGCAAGCAGCCGAGGAGAACAAGCGGGCAGGTGTTAAGAGTAGAACAGCAAGTGTATATCCATCCATCTTCTGTACCGCTTCTCCTCACTAGGGTCGCGGGGGTGCTGAAGCCTATCCCAGCTATCTTCAGGCAGTAGGCAGGGGACACCCTGAACTGGTTGCCAGCCAATTGCAGGGCACAGAGAGACGAACAACCATCCGCACTCACACTCACACCTAGGGGCAATTTAGAGTGTTCAATCGGCCTGCCATGCATGTTTTTGGAATGTGGGACGAAACCGGAGTACCCGGAGGAAACCCACACAGGTACGGGGAGAACATGCAAACTCCACACAGGATGGCCGGAGCCGGGATTGAACCCACGCCCGATGCTGTCTCTCGCTGTGAGGCCATCGTGCTAACCAGTCGGCCATCGTGCCGCCCATCAAGTGTATACAGTGAAACCCCGGTTAATGAAAATCCGCGAAGTAGCGGCGCCCCTTCAAAAATGCTTAAAAAAACCTATACAGGTATACAGTATACCCCCCTGTATACAGTACACCATATAGAATACGGGTAGAGAGAGGGAGAGAGAGTGAAATTCATGTTATAACAAAAAAAACAAATTATTAAAAATTGTTTTTTTTATTCCCCAGCCATTATTTTTGTATTTATTCAATTACTTCTTTTTGTATTTATTTAATTACTTCGACTTTTACCTGCTGGTACGCCGTCCGGTGTGCCCTGTGAATATTATGATCCTCCAGCTCTGCTGGAGGATTGAGCAGGACTCTCCAAACGCAGACACGGGAAAAAAGGTGGTGATACAAAGATATTTATTATAATCACAATATAGTCAGTATTCAATTACAATCTAGGGCTATGAGGGTCTATCGGCTATAATATATATAATACCAATCTATCGGCGGAAAGAACGTAAAGCGCTGGTGGAACACTCGCGCCAGGAAAAGGGAATAACTATAGAACGAAAAACGCTTGCAAAAGGCAAGGAATGACTAACGAAGATTGCTTACCACGGTAGGATAAGAGGAGACCAATCATCGACAGAAAAAGAGAACATAAAACGAGCCGAGCTGTAGCTGATAACGAAATGAAAGAAAAACACGACAACAAGAAACACTTGAACAAGATAACGATCGAAGTACGGGAGCATGAGCAAGTAGGATAACAATCCGACGCCAGGTAGTCAGTGTAGGTGGATTATATAGTGAGTGTAATCAGTGAGTGAATGGGAATCCGGTGCGGTGCTGGTGGGTGCGTCTCACAGCAGCTGACGGCATGGCGCGAGACGATCGCTGGAGGAACACCCACACAGCTGAAAAAACAAAAACACACGCGGCATGACAGGCACGGATCATGACAGTGAAATGAAAGGTGGCATTCTTCATTTATTCATTCATAACTGACAGCCTCGCGCTCCGCTCGTGCCCGGGCGGAAGGTGCTCCTCTTCGGCTTAACTGCCACGCACGCCGGCCGGAGCTCTGATACGGTCCGAACTGCGCGAAACGTCGCCCTCGATCGTGCCCGGGGGAACTTGCTCTTCTTCGTCCACTCTCCTCTTCGCCCACGCTCTTCTTCGGCGCACGCCGGCCGTCTAACCGCTCCAGCGCCCCGTCGTGCCGCTCGGCGAAACTACAATGCCCACGCGGAGCGGAGCGAATGGAGAGCCCCGATCGTGCCCGGGCAAAAAAGTTTTTAATTTTTGAATATTTTTTTTGGACCCGCGAAGCACTGAACCCGCGAAAGGGGAACCGCGAAGTAGCGGGGTTTCACTGTATATATATATACCTTAAATACCTTACCAGTGACAACGTAGGAAAACAACCCCCTATAACGTGTGGTCTCAATACTATCAAAATATCCTCACCAATATACCAAATAAGAAATATTTTTTTCATGATTCATTATTTGTATTATGTGTAATTACGCTACTTCCTAAATCTAAAACTATATTGTCTGCTATTAATGAATTAGTTAAAATGTAAATAATAATAAGAAGACAAAATGAACTTAATACAAAAAAATGTCCCTGAACTGAAAATGAATTTATTGCCTGGGGGTAATGGTCTATAAGCTTTAAAATATATTGATATAATGTGCAATATTTATAATTTAACAGTAATGTTTTTTATTGTTGACTTTGAGGTTTGCACAATTAATATTCTCAAAATTATGTTGCTGCCGAGCGTTTGGTCTTTCCTTATTTAAAAAAAAAATCCATTTGGCTTTACTTTTAGATAAGAAAATAAAGTTTACTTCCTTGCAACAAAACAGTTATTTTTATGAAAAAAGAAAAGCAACCATTCATTCATAATATTGTCATATTTTTATTGTAATAAAAACCTCGCTTCAGTTCCCTGAGGTTATTGTGCATTTATTACCAGAGACAGTTACTCCACCCACACTTTATACCTGAAGGTGGGATGCGTACGTGTAGCCGTTTCAGTCTTGATTTGGCAATGTATATTAACACTTGGGCGGCACGGCAGCCCGACTGCTTCACACGATGGCCTTACAGTGAGAGACAGCAGCGGTCGTGAGTTCGATCCTGGCTCCGGCCTTCCTGTGTGGAGTTACAGTGTTCGCCCCGTGCCTGCGTGCATTTCCTCCGGGTATTCCGGTTTACTCCCACATTCCAAAAACATGCCTGGCAGGCCGATTGAACACTCTAAATTGCCCCTAGGTATGAGTGTGAGCGTGAATGGTTGTTCGTCTCTGTGTGCCCTGTGATTGGCTGGCAACCAGTTCAGGGTGTCCCCCACCCACTGCCCGAAGATAGTTGGGATAAGCTCCAGCACCCCCGCGACCCTAGTGAGGAGAAGCGGTACAGATGATGGACGGAAGGATATTAACACTTTATTAAACTGCTCTCTAATAATAACTCAACATATTCAAGTAACCGTTAACTGCTCAAAGTTCCCTATTGTACTAATACTTGTACATAACTGCTTTCAGTGTTTATGCTGCATTTTGCAAGAATTTTCTCCAACAAACACTCAAGCTCAACACATTTAGACTATATGATAAAGAACGACATAATCTAGCTTTTAATTTTTTGTTTTAACAGTTTCGATATATGCGTCCTGTTTTTTTCCTTTCGTTTTTTTTTTTCTTTCTTAATACTCCCAACATCATTGAAAATTAGGTCTTGCCCGCAATGATTGCTCAAAATTTAAATAAAAGTTTGAATTTTACACAATCTAATTGCATGATATAATTTTGTACACCCTATGTCTTGTGTTAAGCAGTTGCTTTCTCATGATTGCCATTGCCATCATTGTAAATATTAAGTGACAATCCCAATCTCCACATATTTCCAACCATCACAGAAATACAAGGGAATTATTAAACCATCCTTGGGCTCTCTGCTAATAACAGCATTACATATTTCTAGTGACAATGAAAAGTGATATAGTGAAAACTGTAATTAAATGTGTAATTGGCATATTCTAATAGAATAAAGTAAATTACCACAGTCACATGAAATAATTGAACAACAAAGCAATTGTGGTCTTTAGGCACCAGTCAGTGTGATAATTGCAGCTTGGCTCGGGCTGACAGAAATTACAATTAGACTGAGTAGCGCTTCAGACAAGACTGTCTTTTTTTTTTTTTTGCCAAATTTTCACAGTCTGCCTCTTCTTATCCAGCAACACATTGGGAAAATGACATTTGCAATGTGTCCTACCACAGCCATAATGTAAAAATGTAGGAAAATAATGGCGTCAAGGCTGGTTGAGTTTTGTGTGGAACAACTTGACTGCCCTGGGATGGACTTCAAGTTACTAAAACACCTTTGGGTTTATTTAAAGGGGTTTGAGTTCCATTGTTTGCGTTCATAATTGTAGATGAATAAAACACAGGTACATTCCGAAATTGTGGAACAAGTATAGCTTGTAAAACGCTGTTATAGCTGCAAAATGGAAGAGTAAATCAATGTTATTTTTGAACGGCCAAATGTCCTAATACTTTTAACCATCTGTTGTAATATTAAAACTACATGCAAATGGGAATTAAGCTAAACTTGACTTCTTAAAAATGTCATTAAAGGGAAAAAATAACGACAAACTAGTATATTACTGTGACACCAAAATTATATTTATGGTTAAAGAAACAATTTATTCATTAGGTCAGACATTGTGTTTATAAATCAGCAACCACGATAAGAAAATCCATTGATTACATTTAAACATTTTGATAGGAATTTTATCAACATTATCGAGACAAACAAAGAATGGCGACTGGATTGTACACTGTAGCATTCATCGCTGTTGGGATATAAATATCACCACCTGTTTTTTTTTTTTTTCTTCTTTTTTTTGCAACACTACAGTACTGTACTGCAGTAATTCAATCTGTCAACAGCCTAATTTGCTTGGGGGAACCCAGGATGAATTGCAAGCACAAAACAATAATGGGACCTTTTTGTTCTAGGGTCGAATAAAAAAACAACTAAAGGTTCCTCGTAATTTTGGTGCAAGGTGTTTTTGGTTTGTTTTGGTTTTTAAGTGGACCAGTGCCATTATGTATGTACTGTATATCATAAAAAACAAATTTTAAAAAAAACATTTTTTTTTCTTTTTTTAAAGGATTGACTTAGTGTATCTTTTTCTAGTGGAAGATATTTGTTGAGGGAATATCTGGGTGGTATGGTTCACTAGAGCTTTTCACAGTTCTACCAAGATCCTGTCATACATGTGACCAAAAAGGCCTGCATGAAGGGCAGATGTTTTCCGGGCATCTGCCCACTTTATCCACCTATTGGGACCTCTGTGAGAAAGCCTCTGCTTGTCCAACTCTAAGCCATATAGTGCCCTTTAAAGCATAGGTGAGAACAACTGCGTTTAATTGTTTGTGACGAAACAAGTGATGCAGGTCAGTATGCCATGGAGAGGTCACACTAAGGACATGGCTGAATGTCGATTAAACACACTGATATTAAATCATATAATCATATATCATTTGTTTAGCTTTTTATCAAATTTGTAAAATTTGTTTAATTTTCTTTTCAAAATGTCGAGATACTTTATGTACAACACCTAATGCACTAAAGCATATGTTTAAATCATTTCTGCAATATATTATTACTCCACTTCTGTTTTATATATTCATAGCCAAACATGATAATTACCGTATTTTTACGGCCATAAGACGCACGCTAGCTCAGCTGCTCACGCTAGCCCAGCTGCTCGCGCTAGCTGATGCCTGCTCACCAGGATTCAATCCCCTAAGGGATCGTTGCCAGAGGTATCACCCCATTTCAATGACAGATGTCATGAAACTATTAGGAATGACTGCCAATAACAATGACTCTAATCAACAAAAGGTGTCTTGGGGTGTCTACTAGACAACGTCAGGGGAGGGACTTCACTGGTCACCACACTCCTTAGAGTCACGGTTTCAAATCAAAACAAAAAAAAAAACTCAGCATACAAGCAAACAATGAAACAAAGAAATAAGATTAACACAAAACATGTATCTCTCATGCCATCTATAGACCCAAAAGAAATAAAAATAACACAAAAATATTACAGCAATGGCTTCTTGAGAGCCACTCAGCCTTAGCCAATTACAGATATGGCTTCTTGGGAGCCACTCAGACTCAGCCAATCACATGGCTGTTTAGAGAGATGTGCTGTTGTGCTTTGGGCTTTTTGCAGTCTGTTGTCTAAAGCTGGGACGTTTCTTGATTGCAATAACATAAATAATAATAATGCCTTTATTAGTCCCACAATGGGGAAATTCGAGATTCAAACCCAGGCCTCCTGGGGAGACTGGGTCCTGAACGCGGCGCCTTAGACCACTCGGCCATCCTGGCAGCCACGAGATTCGAACCCAGGCCTCCTGGGGAGACTGGGTCCGGAACGCGGCGCCTTAGACCACTCGGCCATCGTGGCAGCCAAATGATAAGACAGACTACAACATTGTGGACAGCTGCCCTTTCGTCCAGCTTTCTCCTACACCATCACCCAAACACCATAGTCACATAATGTATGTCACGGTCAATTAGAAGCATAGATGACTCAGACTTTGTCCAGCAGGGTGTGCTAACATGCACTCCGAACAGCCCAATGAGTAAAAGGGTTGATGGTCGCGAGAGTAGTGCTTAGTCCATATAATGGGCGCGTCGCTTTACAAGACGCTTTGTTTGTTTTGGGGAAGATTAGGGACTTTAAAGAGCGCCCTATGGCCCGGAAAATACGGTAGTCACAATATCAATAAAAACATTAATTTGTCTGCCAAATCAGTAGAAATCACATTTCCACCTCGGTCTCATGGCTCCCGCACCTTAGTGATAGGTGACTCCATTACCCGCAACATTAAGCTTGAAAATCCAGCCACAGTAATGTGTATTCCTGGGGCCAGAGCACCCGACATAGAAGCTAATCTTATGGAGCTAGCGCGCAAGACACCTATACACCAGTGCAGTGCAAACAACGCTAGCTATTCAGATATAGTGATACACGTTGGCTCCAATGACACTAGGATGAAGCAATCAGAGATCACAAAGAAAAACATAGCAAGGACTTGTGATCTCGCCAGAAAGATGAGTCGGCATCGAGTAATTGTCTCTGGCCCCTTGCCTGCGAGAGGCAATGATGAGAGGTTTAGTAGATTATTCTCGCTAAATAAGTGGCTGGCTAGTTTTTGTAGTGAGCAGGGACTGCAGTTTATAGATAACTGGCCTTCTTTCTGGGGCCGACCCGACCTGCTGAGGATGGACGGCCTTCACCCTAACTGGGAAGGCGCCATCACTCTTTCTAGAAACATAGATTATTGTTTGAGCCTTCCATGACTATTCATATTAGAGCAGGTCGGGCTGCAGGCGAATAGTGAGCCTGTAAGGAAGGGTATGGAGTCTGTAAGGCCTGAGCTAACTAGCGCTATGCTAGACTTAGACAACACACATAGCTTTTCTTCTAGATTTGAGCGCTACACACCATACGCTGTTACATCTCATACTGATATAATTTCTACTGAGGTGGCAATACATGATGGGTTTAAGCATTCCTCCTCGGTCGGTTTTATTGACGACGAGCCGTTCTCACAAAATAATAGCACTCGAAAGCTGGTAAATAACTATCGGATTCCGACCGTCAGAATTTCTCGCCGCGTTTATAGTCGCTCGAGGTACAATCCGGGACCTAGGCAAGGCAATCTCCTTAATATTATGACCAGGAGTCCTGTTGCGCGGAATAACTTAGATAGACCTATTTTACTGAAACTCGGTTTTTTAAATATTAGATCGCTTTCATCGAAAGCCTTGTTAGTTAATGACCTTATTAGAGACCATAATCTTAACATGATTGGTCTTTGCGAGACCTGGTTAAAACCGAATCAGTTTTTACCGCTAAATGAGGCTTCGCCTCCAAACTTCGTGAGCTCGCATGTTGCGCGCCCTCAAAAGAAAGGCGGGGGTGTAGCCCTCATTTCCGAATCTAACCTAAAACTTAGTCCTCGTTTTAGCAATTCCTTTAAAACATTTGAAGTTCTCATTATGCGATCCTCAGCCGAGCTGCCGTTTTATCTTGCCGTTCTTTATCGTCCACCTGGCTCTTACTCCGGCTTTTTAGATGAATTTTCTGAATTCGTAGCTGATTTAGTAACTCATGCGGATAATATACTTATCATGGGCGACTTCAACATTCATATGAATCTCCCGTCGGAACCACTTACCGTGGCGTTTCGGACAATCATTGATATGTTTGGTTTCACGCAAATAATAAATGAAGCAACGCATATAAATGGCAATACGCTAGATTTGGTATTAACCCGAGGCTTAGCATCTTCAAAAATAATTGTATTACCATATACCAGTGCTATATCTGACCATTACTTTATCAAATTTGAAGTCTTGGCTCACTGTCATCGTTCTGACCATAATCAAAATTATAGCAGCCGTAACATTAGCTCCTCAACCATCGTTGTTTTAATGTCGCTTTGTTAAATGCGCTTGACTCCGTCGCGCCTTTAAAAACTAAAACTCGTCCAAAGAGGCTTACTCCGTGGTTTACAGAGGAAACGCGCGTACTGAAACGATCTTGTAGGAAGCTTGAGCGCAAATGGCGTGCGACCAAACTTGAGGTCTTCCGTCAGGCATGGTGCGATAGTTTACTAATATACAAAGAAGCGCTTAATTTAGCCAAAACTAATTATTATTCTAGATTAATTGTCTTACATAAAAACAACCCTAAATATTTATTTGATACCGTAGCAATGCTAACGCAACAGCGACCAACCTCGGATAGCTCTTCCTATTCAGCTCACGATTTTATGCAATTTTTTACTCAGAAGATAGAATGTATTCGTGGTGAGATGAAAGACACTGTTCTTAAAATTCCGTCGAATTCCGCGATAAATGGTGTTAATAGGGACATTAGGGCTGATAACTGTCCGATAACCTGATGTCAATTTAAAAAAATATCTCTTGAGAGCCTAACAAAATTGGTTAGTGCAGCAAAACCGACAACTTGTGTGCTCGATCCGCTTCCTGGTAAACTAATTAAAGAACTGTTTACGACCCTAGGACCGTCTGTTTTAAATATAATTAATCTATCACTTACCACGGGTGTAGTACCAGCAGCTTTTAGGACCGCCGTTATCCGACCGTTACTTAAGCAACCAAATCTTGACCCAGAGAGTCTCATCAACTATAGGCCGGTTTCAAATCTTCCGTTTATTGCAAAAATTCTTGAAAAAGTCGTAGCGCAACAACTTAATGAATATATGACTGCTAATAATCAATTTGAACCTTTCCAATCGGGTTTTAGAGCCGACCACTCTACTGAGACGGCCCTTGCTAAAGTTACTAATGATCTTCTCATAGCTATGGACGCCGACACCTCATCAATATTACTCTTACTCGATCTTAGTGCCGCTTTTGATACCGTTGATCATAACATATTATTAAAACGCCTTGAAACGTGTGCTGGCATTTCAGGTTCAGCGCTTTCTTGGTTTAATTCGTATTTGTCGGAGAGGACGCACCGTGTAATTCATGGCAATACGACTTCGGATCTTTGTAAGATCATATGTGGAGTTCCGCAGGGATCGGTACTTGGACCTCTATTGTTTAGCATCTATATGCTACCGCTTGGTGATATTATACGGAAATATAACATTAGTTTTCACTGTTATGCTGATGATACGCAATTATACATGCCGTTGGATATAACGAATCCGCGCGACTGCTATAAATTAGAGGCGTGCCTTGCCGAAATTAAACAATGGATGTCTTTCAATTTTTTGCGTCTTAACTCAGATAAAACCGAGATGCTCATCATTGGCCCAGCGCGTCATCGGTACCTTTTCAAAGACACCACTCTGAATATCGATAAATGTAATATTATCCAAAAGGATTCAACAAAAAATCTCAGTGTTATATTTGACGCAACTATGTCTTTTCAAATGCACATTAAAAATATTACTCGAACTGCGTTTTTTCATCTGCGTAACATTGCTAAAATTCGCCCAATTCTATCAACGTGTGACGCGGAAATCTTAATCCATGCGTTTGTTACGTCTCGCCTCGACTATTGTAACGCTTTGCTCTCGGGTCTCCCCATGTCGAGTATTAAAAGTCTGCAGTTAGTTCAAAATGCAGCAGCTAGACTCTTAACTAAGACGAGAAAGTTTGATCATATTACCCCGATATTAGCCAATTTGCATTGGCTTCCGGTCCACTTGAGATGTGATTTTAAAGTTCTGCTACTTACTTTTAAAATATTGCACGGCTTAGCACCTTCTTATCTCGTTGACCTCGTGGTACCATATGTTCCGTCCCGAAACCTTCGCTCACAAAATGCTGGTCTTTTAATGATCCCGCGAGCCAAAAAGAAGTCCGCAGGTTCTAGAGCGTTCTCTATTCGGGCACCAATGCTTTGGAATGCACTTCCCTCAGATATTAGAGGCGCCACCTCAGTAGAAATGTTCAAAACACTATTAAAGACGCATTTATACTCTTGTGCATTTAGCTGAAATATTTGTTGGCCTGTTTACTGCCGCTTTTTTTTCTTTTGTTCTCTTTTCTGCCCCCTTTTCCCCCGGCTGGGGGATTAGGTGACGGTGACCCACTAGGAAGTTTAAGGCATTGACCAACTGGGCATGCACCTGTTCCAGTGATGTCGTCTTCCTGCAGCGCGACATTTGATCAATTTATTTATATACTTTAGCATCTAATTTAATTATTTGTTGGCCTGTTTACTGCCGCTTCTTCTCTTTTCTGCCCCCTCCTTCCCCTGCTTGGGAATTAGGTGATGGGGACATGCTTTGAAGATTACGGCACTGACGAACCGGGAAGGGACCTGCTCTGCCGAAGTCGTCTTCATGCAGCGCCTTTTCTGATTTCCTTATATTTCAGCACTTCATTGAACTACTTGTTGGCCTGTTTGCTATTTCTGTTCTTTCTTTTCTGTTCCCAATTCCCCGAATTAGGTGATGGCGATTCACTTGGAAGTGGCTGTACTGAATTTACACCAACTGACCGGTACAAGATCGAAGGCTCATCTTCGGATATGCTGCCATGGATATTACGGCCCTGGATGAGGACCCACTCCACTGAAGTCATCTTCCTGCAGCACTTCATTCAATTGACTCTTATATTATCTCATCTATTATTGCATAGCATCATTGTATGTGTCAAATGTTGCCCAGTTGGCATCCATTGCAGCCTGGTCATCCTGGAAGGGGGATTCCCCCATCTGTGGTCCCTTCTCAAGGTTTCTCACTTTTCCCCTAATGAGGTTTTGTGAGTTTTTCCTTGCCCTCCTGGGGGTTAAGATCGGGGATGTCGATTGTGGCTATGTAAAGCCCTTTGAGACTGTCTGTGATTAAGGGCTATACAAATAAAATTGACTTGACTTGACTTGACTACCAGCTATTTTTGCTTATGTATTTGTTAGTTTTCAGTTGTACTTAACCAATTTCCATTCAACTCGAGTGGAAGAACAATGGAGCATATTATTCAAATATGCAGATTTTTAAAGTACTAGTTGACATCCATCCATTATCTGTTCCGCTTCTCCTTACAAGGGTTGCAGGGGCATGCTGGAGCCTATCCCAGCTATCTTCGGGCAGTAGGCGGGGGACACCCTGAACTGGTTGCCCGCCAATCGCAGGGCACACAGAGACAAATATCCGCGCTCACACTCACACCTAGGGGCACACCTAGGTGTTCAATCAACCTGTCATGCATGTTTTTGGAATGTGGAAGGACACCTGAGTACACGGAGGAAACCCATGCAGGCACAGGGAGAACATGCAAAATCCAAACTGGATGGCCAGAGCCAGAATGGAACCCACGACCTCTGCACTTGTGAGGCCATCGTGCTAACCAGTCGGCTACTGTGCCGCCACTAGTTGACATTCTAGTTTCAATTGCCTTAATACAAGCACATTTTTATTTCCATTGGGTCACACTATATTGTCAAATTGACAATAAGGACACATTTTTTCAGTTCTAATTTTATGGGGGAAAAAATGCATCAACCACTGATATTGAGATACAACTTTTTAGGGGGATAATACGATAAAAAAAAATCATTCGTCAGCACCGCATGACATTAACTTTCTTCCACTCCTCCAAGGTCAGGTCATGGAGGCAGAAGCTTAAGCAGGGAAGCCTGGCCTTCTTTCTTCCTGTTCCTGTGCTGCAAGCTTAAGTGAACTAAACCAAACTGTTTTCAATCACACTAAGAACCACCTTCTCAAGTAGTTAATGGCTTACTACTTTATTGTGTGCCAAGGTTCGAATGATAGCATTCACCTTTCATCAAATTAACTACTCCAGTGGAACCATTACATGGGTGATCAGACCCATATACATTAGGGGAGGGGTGGTTGGGATGACCAGGTACGGGTATGTGTAAACACAATCAAAGCTAATTGATAAATTATTACTAAATGATGTATCTTTAAATGCAAATGTTCAAATAAAAGCATTTTTAGATTTAGTGATCTATCTTAAGAGGAAGAAAGCATGGTCCACTTTGATTTACAGTGGTATTTTCTGGAAAAGTAATCAAAAATACGTATGTGCGTGTGTGTCTAGGAGTGAGTGATAATTAGTCAGTGGTTATACTCAGCTACAGTATATAATTATGTACAGAATTGACGAGAATTTTTCTTTCCCAGACTTTATAAAAGCATTTTGTCATGGCATGAGTGACATGAGTTTTGATTTTCAGAAAACCAGACTCATTTAATGTATTAACTCATGTTTGTTCATAAAAAAGTTGTTCTGTAATATCTGTCAGACATTTTTTGTCGAAGGCCACATTGTAGTTACGGTTTCTCTCAGAGGGCCGTTCTGACAGTAAACCATATAAATGTTTAATTACCTCATCATATCATTACCTATACACAACAAATTGATGAAGAACACACTTCACACACAACACACAAAATCACTTTTTCAATATAATGTAAAAATGCTGCAATGTGTTGGGATTTACATTTATTACAAATGACAATTTTACATTTTATTAGAGTTTGGCAAGAATCGTGGAAGATGATGCACAAGATTTGCTTTCACGTGCCACATAAAATTATGTGGGGCGACTTACAGTGTTACTCAGTCTTATTTGCCTTGTGGAAATCGGACCACACAACTCGGCATGAATTTATATTTTTATATTTTGCTGTAAGTTAGCCTGATAATTGTTAGCATAGTGACATGTTTCAATTTTTATGATAAATTACTCTGATCAAGTTGTCAACTCTTACCATACCATCGTATCAGTTCTCAATGGAAATAGTAGAGAACGCTAAGAGGCCTTCAATTTTGTTGGGAAGCTGTTAAATGTTCTACAAATCAAGCTCGATTGGCAAAAAGAAAAAAAAAAGTATCTCAAAAAACTTAAATAAAGTTTGAAACAAGTGTAGCATCCCGTTCAAAATGTTAGTGGGTGTTTCTTTTCATTTATTTATTTATTCATTATAGTCCCTCACAGGAAAATTCAAATCCCGATGGTATATTTTGTGGTGCACATCACAAAGAGAACCAGACCACACGAATGCCAGGAGCCATGCCAGAGTGAAAGAGGCACACAAACAATTCTGCACTTCTTTGGCTACAGGACCTCTTTGGCTGCTCCAAAACCTGAATCCTTTCAGATGAGCAACTTCTGCCCCATTAACGTTCTATTTTTTGAAATTGAATAATTATTTGATCAATTGATTTAGAGCAGCCAAAACATTACAAAGATAAACAGGTTACATTCTCAAAAAGGCATCCGCATTCATCTTACTGCAAAGGCCAAGCGAAAGGCAATAAAGGAGACTATAATTGTCTGTATCTGTTTGACTCTTGTAAAATATTCTGCTTAGGGAGCGACAGGCAGCAGCAGCAGCATTTTACTGACTGCTAGTACTTAATACATAATGCAATATTCTTTGCTGTGCCATTTGTCATTGAAAGGGAGACACAGATTGTGGCTCAGGGCAGAGCATCTGTCCTAGAGGCTGCTACAAAATGGGCTAAAAGCTCCTCCAGCTGAGCCAAGCCAGTCACATCGTGAACCCTGGAAAATCGTCACTCCTCCTCTTCCATAGGCACATTTTGTTACTGTCTTTCTATTACCAGTGTCTCTGTTTCCGCCTACGGCTCTCTGTCTCTATCGCACTCGCTCATACACAGACACAGACACACACGACACACACAAACACCCACACGCACACCCACGCACACACACAAGCGTGTTAGATGATAGTTTACGTTCATGTTGCCCACAGGCAGTAGCTCAACATGCTTTCCCCGCAGTTACTCTACTACCCTTCTCCACAGGCAGTACAACCCTGGCAATAGTCTGAACAAGGCCACTGAGATCCCATTGGGGGAACCACTCCCATCCCTAACAATAAATGTGCACGTGCCACAAATTAAAATGAGGGGGAGGTTAGGGAATTGTCAGCCTTCAAATGACTGACATAAGTTACAAGCAAATTTTAATTAGCCAGGAGGAGTGGGGTGATAATTCAGAGGGCCCTAGTTCTGTCAGGGGCTAATCTATATTGTGTTTATCCATTGAGCAGGCATCTGGAGACTTCAGTGGGCCCCTACTTGTGGCACACAGTGAAACACGGGACCTCCTCCAAATTAGCAAACTGATATAAAGTGATACTCATACTAAGAATGAAAGAAAGTGGCTTTAAACATTAAAAATGTTTTCCATGTGCTAATATGTCATGATATATACTTATTCAGTGTGAACTGGAGTCTATCTCAGCTGTTTACGCTTAACCACGATTTTGACCCACAACGTCTTAATGTGAGGTATATGCTTAAAGCTCATACCAACCACTGTGTCACCATAAATATATTTAATTTTTGCAAAATCAGTCTCTAGCTACACTCTCATCAGACATTCGATGATAACTGAATCCTCAGAAAATTATAATAAAATATTATAATAATTAATATAATAAAATACTAAACTAAAAATGAGGAAAGAATTTAAGAAATGAATAGATAGCATGTTGGTATCGTGACATGTCTGGGAAACCATTGGGAGATTTTGTGTTCTGATCTTTGATCAGAGTTTTCATGTTCTTCCCATAAATGTGACTTGGATTTCTCTTGGTCGCGGGGGGGTTGCAGGAGAAGGGCATTGTTGCAAAATGTTGTTAAAAAATTTTTTTTCAACGTTTTGTGAAGAACATTGATCATGTGAATGATTTCTCAAATTAATTAGGTAACCCAAATATCAATATGCAACACTTAATTCCTATCAACCTCTGCCAGCATTCACATTTTCAAATGATTCAATTTTGAACATTCCTAGAAAATCACAACATTAGATCACTGGTACACTATTGTTTCAACAGGCCAGAGGGTTTTGTCACCCCTACTCTAAATTATCCATTGGCATAAATATGAACTGGGATAAGTTCTCAATGAGGATAAATGGACGGATGGATGGATGGATAGATGATTAGTTTTGTGGATTGCATGGACATGTTTCACTTTCTTCTTACGAACTCTAAGTGGCTTTTGCTATAAATTAAAAGTAGCTGATCAACACTTCTGTTTTAGAACTGGAGGGCAGTGATTCGCTTGCCCCAGTTGACAATTTGAAAAAAATAAATGGTAACCAGTTGATGGTGAGTCCTGACCACAGTTGAGGTGTCTTTGAGCAAGGCACTAACTCTCAAGTTAAGTTGTTTGTGTGGCCTTCGTTTTCTTTCACTCTGACATCTCTCCTTGCATACCTGCACATGTTCAATATGTTTCTCTGTGTCGTGTACAACACAAATATACAGCAAAGTGTGAGTTTAACTCCCCTGTGAAAGATTGTAATGGGTTTTTATTTTTATATTATTTTTTTCAATTAATCTGTGAATTATATATATATATTTTTTTAATTAAACTGTTAATCCTCATTTGGGCCTGGATAGACATTCTCACGAACTTTATGCAGAAAAGCGAAAAATGGATTAAACAATTCCTTCTAGTGGAGGTCACGTAAACATTTGACATTTATGGGTTTGAACGGAACCCTAAAGTTTGAAGGTCTGCTTTTGTAAAGTAGTGTTAAGATCAAGCATTCGAAAATATATCTCTGTATATATTTTTCTTGCATAATTAAACTTTATAACAGTGTTTCCTCATGCATAAAAGCTCTGTGTTCTGTTTAGTCTGATCCATTCTATCCATGTCATGAAACAATTCAGTAGGCATGTGTTACCGCTGAGGAAAGTAATCAGGGTCATTAATATTTCAGACTCTGCCACGCCTTCCCGACTGTTATTCAATCTCAGCTCCTGTTCCACTCTGAATTTTATGTTGTCATTATTTATTTACTGATGAAGAAGGTGGCAGAACATACATGCCGCCCGCAAGGTTGGACATGAGGGGCAGAGCTTCTCTTGGAGCAGGAGGCGGAATTGTTGAGGGTAAAGTTTGATGACAGCGCTGCCCCTTGTCCTCTACTGCTACGTGCCGTACATAATGGAAAGAGGTCATGTTGAAAAATGTGCCCAAATATCGGCATGACGGCAGCTTTATGACCCCTTTCCAGGGTAATATTTGTCATGATTACTCAGTGTCTGTTTGTTTTGCTTAGCTCTGAGATATGGAAGTGGAGTAAAAAAATCATGTCTTTTTTTTTTGCAATATGTTCATAATTTTAAATTTTTTAATCTCCCATGTATTCCTCAAATACGTTATCTTTAACAAGAAGCCAGTTTTTATTTTTTTTTTATTTTTTTATACAGAGCACAGAAGCCCCTAACCTGAAATTTTAGGGGAGCAAGTAGAACATTTTGGGACAGAACTATAAATCCTCTTGTGTAAATTATGACATTCCCACTCATATTTACTATATTGATGGGCTGAAGTGAAGTGGCGTTTGTCAGCAGCAAAAAATATTCAATAATAATTAACAAACATATATATGACATATAAACATTTGCAAATTTACTGGTTGCACACAAGCGAGTAGATGAAACTTGCACTGTCTGCAATTTTCTGGGCAAAATTTCCAACATTTAGGGGCAGTCTGGACCCCTGCACGCCATTCCTCCTTTTTGTTTCGCAATAGCAATTGTCTTGTCTTCTTTGAACTCACAGCACACACTCAATATTGTTGGTAATCTTCTGTTTGAACAAGACAAACCCACAATATTTACTACAATAACATAACTACAATAAATAAAAATGATGAGACTGGCATATGCCAGAATATACACCGCCAAGCCACAAAGCAAGTGGGAAAATATTTTTAATGAAACAAAGGAGAAGCTTTTAAACATCACCTTAAGTTACCAGACGTGAAAATGAAACCTTCAAAGACAAGAAGAAGAAATATGGCAGTGACTGAGAATGCCTTCACAAATAAATAAATAATTAAATATAAAACATACCGTCAAGTAATGTCTGACAAGTATTAGTATATTTTGTATTTATTATTACTTATCAGTTTCAAGTTATTTTACTTGTGTGTTTTTCTTTCTTAAATGGAAGGTTACCAAAAACGTTGTTTAAATAGTATATGTAAGACAACCATACGAGGTGATTTCAAAAAGTCCTGCTATTTTGCATCAACATAACATGACCCATGCATATACATAACTGCTGCTCTCTAGTGATCAAATCATATTTTAATTCCATGTAAAATTCCATGTGCTTTGAAATTATATTGTAATTAAATGAAAGTTAAATTATCATAAATTTCCCTAATGGAGTAATCCCTCTCAGACAGAAGACAAAATATGCAGGTTAGTGTTACATTTTCTGCCTTTCATCCCATGTTCCTGATTTTCATATAAAAGTCTTTTTGTGTTTTTATAAAAAGCACTCAGTGACTTGGCAAACAATACATTGCTTGTCGAGAGTATATTTGACAATGAATATCATTGCATTGTTTGAATTTACAACAGCACTTGGAAAACAATAAAATATTCATCTTCAGTGTACAACTAGTGTGGCTTGAGACAAAGCTGCTGAATTGTGCCACAGTGCCCTGGCCTGCAGTTGCTGTTATTGCGCATTTCTATTATCCTCATGTTAAATAAAGCAAAAAGGTCGTTGTATGCTATACGCCTGTAACCAAAAACACTTTGTTGATGCATGTTTCATGTTAGTCTTCCTCTCAGTGACAGGGCTGACACATAGGGATACACAATGATTCACACAGAAGGGACAATCAAGTCTGAAGTCCTCCTAACATTACAAGCTTTTAGATAGGTTACCTAACAGTACATGCTTTTAGATAGGTTACCAGGAAAAACACAGACGTATCAAGCAACTCGCATCACAAACGAAACCCGTAAGGTTAAATTGCTCACTTCATGTGCAACGTTCTGTTTTTTGCTGGATAGGGACCCTCGAGGACACTCTGAACTAATGCTTTGTTTACACACCTTTCCTCAATATTTTGGGGTCCAATCATGACTTCATATTACAGTTCTTCTCAATTGCGTTGGTACATCTCTCAGATCAGAATTCAAACTGTCACAACTGCTGGTTTAATCGCATTACATCGTAGTGTGACTTGTGCACATAAAAAAGCAGTTTGTATGATTTATTTGAACTAATTTCTAATTCTTTGCCACATTCATGCAAATGATTATGTACATTTCTTAGCTGTTTCTGACATTATCAATTGTCATGTTGTTCAGAATGTATTCTAAATGGGTCTCTGATGAATTGTCTCACACTTCACAACATTTTGTCATTAGTTCACATTACAAGGGTTGTTCTAAGAAAGGGTGGTCCACTCTGGGCAGCAGATGGTAACACAGTTTTTATCTTTAAAAGCAATCACCAGATTTGACTTTTTCCAATATTGCATATATAATGCAAATATAAAACAAACGTACATGTATTAGTGCCGTTTGTGAGTGAATGCATTCTTAGCAGTGAATAATAGCCACCCTGTCTACTTCCAGTTAGTAACATGTGGACACGTGTAAACAAGAGCCCTTGATACCCTTAAAATACATAAATAGCAAAAGTATTTGTTACCAATATACTAGTAAATTACAACACAATACCATTTAATTGAGTTCCACACTGACCATAAAGAGACAATATATCAGCAGAGAAAATTCCATTGCAATGATTTTTTTTTTTCAATCTAAATATGGTGTTAATATTTTTGATAAACTTTTTGGTTTATTCCGCAATGACTGATGAGATTTTACTCATATTAAAAAAACATTTCTGGAATGTGAATGAGAATTTGTGGCCAAAACGCTAGGATCGTCAAGTGTATGGAAGACTGCAATTTAATTCCACCAACACTACATGGACAGTTTTTCCTTAGTACACTGTTTTAGAATAGATTTTTTTCTTTTTGCTATGCAGTGCTGTCTTTCAGATCAAATTGTCTGTCAACAACGCAGGACAAACAGTAAACGTGGCAATCTTGTCAAGTCTCTTGCAATCAATCTTCCACATACACTACCATGTTATTTACAATTAACAAAACTTTATTAAAGCACTTTAAAACAACCATTGCTGCCTACAAATCCACTCCATGGAGTAGAAATTAGTCACACAATAACAAAGACAGCTAAAACAATAACTTAATAACAATAAAACCAGAGGTATAGAAGACCATTCCCGCCAAATTACTTTGGAAGAAGCCCATTCGTGCCTTTAAAAAATAAAAATAAAAATCTTACTTGTAGAAGCCTGTTTCCGCCAGTGGATTTTCTTTAGTCCCGCTGGTAAATTTTTTTTTATAAATAAATAAATGAAACAGGCAAGCACTGTCTGAGCTACAAAACAATGAATAATGTTTGATATAAACGGCATCTGAAGAGACCGTAGGCATACCCACTTGGTGCGTGCAACTCTGTTTCAACATAATTGGCTATATCGCATATAGACCTATAAAATCACAACTCACACCATTTTAACACCTGTCAAGAATGAGCACGTAATAATAATCTCACAAAGACAACTTTTGCATGCCCTTTGAGTGTGACATTTTGCAGCTCAAATGGTGCTTGCCTGTGGATGGGCATGCGTGTGAAAGTTTGTTGTTGTTTTTCAACTGGTTTGTCTATAAAATAAAATTAAATATATCCACTGGCGGAAACAGGCTTCTGCAAGTTAAAAAAGACATAGATTTTTTTTTTTTTACAGGCGTGAATGGGTTCCTTCCCAAAGTAACCCAAAAAAAGTTTTTTTTTGGCGGAAATGGGCTTCCAGACAGAGGTGACAAGTAACTAAGTAAAAGTACTTAACCTAATGTAAGAAGAAAATTTCCCGCTTACATTGTACCTCTACTCTTTGCAATTTTATTCAAATATCTGTACTTTTTACACCTTTCACTCGCAAAAAAAGAATTATTATAATTTCATTTTGGATTGTGTTCATTCCAGTTTATCATTGTTCAAAACACCAACAAAGTAAATTGCGCTAGGATAGATTGAGTGATATTGATTGTGGTTGGATGAGAAGTATAAACATCCGGCCGGAGGTTGATTTTAGTCCGGCCAACGAATCGGCCCTCGTGCGTATAATGAACCTATTCGCGAAAAGGGCAAGCGACAAAAATTGCCTCCGAACGTGTCACTACCAACTGATGTGGGAACCTCCAGTAATGTCTGGTGCGATTACCTGAAGCACCGGGCAGGTGCGTAGGGGTGGAGGAGCTCAGAGAGGTAAGGTGGGGTGAGACCATATAAAGCAGTGACCACAAAAGCCACATTGCACTTGGTCAGGCAGTACCTATCAGCTGTCTCCGGAGTCCCACAGGGCAAAAAGGCCCAATAGGAATCCTTCCGCTTGAGGGCATACCTCACCCTTGGTGTCTAATAACAGGTTCAGGGGGTTTCGCCAAGACAGGAACCAAACACGTTACGGCCACTGCTCAGGACAGCCACCTCAACAATGAAAGCATGGAACATGGTCCATTTGGACTCAATGTTCCCGGCCTCCACATGATGTTGAGAAAGTTCTGTCGGAGGTGGGAATAGAAACTCCTTCAGTCGGGGACTCAGACAGATATCCCCAGGAGACCCTCAAACTCATTTGGGTCTGTCTGGTTGGACTGGCATCTTCCCCATCATCGGAGCCAAGACTCCACCAAGTAAGAGTTAGTTGACAACTTTGCCCTGGTCTTCTCCTGAGTGTCCAAGACATGACAGAAAATTTTACACCACCACAAACTCGATCCCGAAAATGTGGCTTTGGTTGTCCTGGTGCCGATTGCACATGTGTACACCTTATGTCTGAACATAGTATTCATTATATGGAAAATTCATGATGAGCATACAAGTCCCATAACAGATCACCACTCAGGTTCTGAGTGGGGAGGCATTCCTCCTGCTCTTACTGTCATTGCCCAAGTGAGCTTTGAAGTCCACCAACAGAACAAGGGAGTTCCCAGAGGGAGTGCTCTCCAGCACCCCCTCCAACAACGCCAAGAAGGGTGGCTACTCTGAACTGCTGTTTGGTGCATAAGCATAAATAACAATAAAGACCTGTACCCCCACCCATGGCCAGAGAGAGGTGACCCTCTTGTCAGTGTTTCCTCCCACATTCTAAAGACAAGCATGGTGTCATGGTCTTTGCTTGTTACGCTTAGTTTAGTATTTAGTTTCATGTTGTTCCTTATTTGGTGTGTGTCTCGTGCTCAAATTCTGATTGTGTTCATCTGTGCTTGTAGTCTCACTCCCTCGTAAAAACCAATCAGCTCCCTCAAACCCTTTGTGTCCAGGTGTTCCTCATTGTCTCGTTACTTTGTTTGTATTTAGTTCCTTGTTTGCTTTCATTTCTCTCTGGTCCATTGTTGTTGTTTCCAGTCTCTGTTCACCTGTTCTCCATTCCAGTCTCGGTTTCCCCAGTCAAGTCCTTGTTTTGTTGATCCTGGTTAATTTGTACCTTTGTATTTTCTGACTTTCCCAGTGCCTTGTTTGCCTTTTTATTTTCAATTAAATTCCATTTAAGTTACCCCCGCCTCGCTTCCATGTGTTTGGGTCCTCCTCAATCACCACCACAACCTGACACATGGTAGGTTAACAAAACACTCAAAATTGTCCAAATGTGTGATTGTGAGTGTGAGGGTTGTTTGTTTTAGCTTTGCGATTAGCTGGCCACCAGTTCAGGGTCTACCCCGCCTACTGCCTGAAACTGACTGCGATAGGCTGCAGCACGCCAGCGATCCTTGTGAGGATAAGCGATCGGATAATGCATGGATAGATGGATGGAGGATTGATATTTTAAAAACGATTATAAAATGTACTTTGTCTGGTCCCTCACCAACGATCTTTTTGACATAGGTGACCCGGTTGGGTCATAAAACTCCAGACAACTTGGCTCCTAGGATCATTGGGAAACACAAACCTCTACCACAATAAGGTGACTATTCAGGGAAAGGATTTTTTTTCATTTTTTTAATTATTGCACTACTGGTCACTTTAAATTGCTTGATAACTTTCTATATCATTTGCACAGCTGTCTTTGTTTGGTACAATTGCTAATTCCGCTATCCTTCGATTGATTAACTGACCTCTGTACTTACAGTCTCCGGTTTCCTCCCACATTCCTAAAACAGGCATGGCAGGTCGACTGAACATTCTAAATTGCCCCTAGGTATGCGTGTGAGCGCGGATGGTTGTTCATCTCTGTGTGCCCTGCAATTGGCTGGCAACCAGTTCAGGGTGTCCCCTGCCTGCTGCCCGAAGATAGTTGGGATAGCACCCCCGCGACCCAAGTGAGGAGAAGTAGTACAGAAAATGGATTGATGGATGGACAATTAACTGAGCAAAGAGTTTTAATAAACGTGGATATACAGGTTTGTTATGTGCCCTTACAGTAGGTGTTGATAATAATTTCTTAGTGCTTGAGTGTCTTAAACTACCAGAGTCAAATTGCTACTGTGTTTTTCACATACTTGCCAATAAAAGGTATTCTGTTTTGTTGATAGAAGTGTCTTTACTCCTGAACATTTTCCCCATTCTTCTGAAATTATGTTTAAGCTCCTGACGTAAGGGAAGTCTAGAAAATATCACTGATGCCCCAGCTCTGAAAATACATACTGTTATTCTGTTAATCTATGATTTAGTCAAAGTTGAAGACTGAAATACGACATTTGAGTCCTATTGGCATCTAAAGTACTGGTACTAACAATCTTTGAATATGATCCAAATAAAATTGTGTGTGCATAAACTCTCTGTGTCAGACGGAAGACAATAAAGCTGTTGTATCTATTGGGTTTGCATCCGATTGTCTTCATAATTCTTCCAAAACTCAAAAACAAAATTACAAAATTCAATGTATAGGAAGTGAAGATTCTGTCCAACGTGTATGAATTCCAGATAAATATTGAATAATTGGCGTGTCACATCTTGTCATGAACAGACCAACTTGGCCATTATAGAAATGGCGTTATTGTCAGGGGATAAGTGATGGTCCTGGTTAAGTAGATTAGGTTAGAGTTGGGGATTGAGGGGCTAGGATTAATCTGGAATTAAAACTGATATGTGCCCACTAAATAACAGGTAGACCCACTACAAGCACCCCCTCCACAATACAACACCCACAACCAACCCTCTTCCCTTCCACTCCTCCCTCAAGGCTGGTGCCACCATGAACCTTGAACTCTGACTTGACCTTGTCTATGAAGGCCCCCTGCTCGCTGTGTGCCATGATCGCCCACAACCCCCTTCCTTTATTTTCATTTTCTGCTCAGTAAGTCTTCCTCTCAGAGTTGCAGCAACACTTTAGGGCATCAGAGATGCATAAAAGAGAGAAAGGAAGGCACAAATGTTACTCTTACTTGCTGTGGCGGAAACAATTTGAAAATGAGTGATGCTTTTTGAGTCCCAGGAGGCACTTGGGTTTTTCTCTCAGTCCCTCTTGCTCTCTTACTCTGTCTGTGCAGGAGGAGGGGGTGATAGCATAAAGGAACAAGCATGACAACAGCGGATTCTGAAAGAGCTAACTGGTGGGTGGATTAAGTATGTCATTGAATGGGGTTCTGTTGTAAATGACAGGGTGGGGTGGGTTTTCATCCCCATCTGGTCTTTTTAAAGAATACTTTGTAGTAATTACCCCCCAGACAGCATTGTAGAGCGCCCAAGCCATCCGACCAGGTGCCTGCAAGTCCTGCTGCGTCCAGCCATTCAATGGCACTGCATGCTGCCCTGTGGAAAATGGCCCCAAGGTCACCATCTGATTTTCTATGCTAACACATTACTGTTTTTTTTTTAACAAATACAAATCCAACCCACTGTGAAGCCTGATCCCAAAACATCGCAACAACAGTGTCATTTTTAAATATAGCAAATGAAAATGGTAATAATATACTGCTTAGATGGAAACATTTAGTTAGAAAAAGGGAAAAAATACGATATGACGCGCAAAAACGTTCACCCCAAAAGCTCACCTTGATAATCAAGAGTGTAACAATAAATGGCTACATCACTTGGAGGCCTCCTGTAATCTCCCTGGAGAGAGCTCTCTCAGCTGCTGCCCTCTTCAGAAAAGAAAGTGTCTGCTTGCCACTCTTGACCCTCTTAAGAAGAAGACAAGTCCAAATAATGCCTCAGATAAAATCTCTGAGGGTCTTACTGTGAGTCTGTCTTTTCTTAGTGGAAAATACTGTGCACGGACATGATTGATTTTGCATCATGATATTATGGGACTCTCTTTCTCTTTCTCAATCCTTGCTGTTTTTAAAATATCTATCCATCCATCTATCCAACCATTAGCTGAGGCACTTCTCCTCTTGAGGGTCGCGGGCGTGCTGGAGCCCATCCCAGCTGTTTTTGGGCAGTAGGAGGTGTACACCCTGGACTGGTTGCCAGCCAATCGAAGGACATTTTTAAAGTACCTATAAGTGTAATTGAACTAAAATAGTGTTTGTTCACATTGGTTATAATGGGATCCCTCCATCAAATGAAAATGTACGTTGACTTAAAGGTAATTGATTTGGATTTAACTGTATGTTAACGATGAGTTTACCGCTCAGAAGTTTAATAAAAAAATCTACATTGTAAACTTGGTCTGTAGTCTGTTGCCTCCCAGCTGTGTACTTCCCAGTATGTCAGTAACAACAGGTCCTTAACCTTTGCCACTGACACGTATAGAAGGCCCCTGTGCACTCATCAGCTTTTCAACATTATTCATGAATGAGCATATAAAGCATGGTGGCCTTAACAGTGCTAATGACAGGAGTAATTCATAGGGGGTAGGGGGGGGGGTTGTCAAGACTCATGCATTGTCAATCTCCAAGGATGTAGCAAAAGGCTAGTTGGAGTCATGAATCTGCAAGTATTTTTGGTGTCACAGAATATTTCAGGATCCTCCAACTAACTCTTGGACTACAAATAATATTCCAATGTCAAAGACATCTATTCAAACTGGGTTTCTAGTTTCGTAATTTATAGAGATGCAATGAAATCGTCAAGAATCAGATACAATACAACTTTATTTATGTGGCGAATTTCACAACATGGTAATGATATCAATATTAGTAAAATTGTATTTGTAAAATATTGGTTCAACTATGTGTAACCGGGTAGAGTAACCTTGATTTGATAACGGAACATCTTGGTGCTGATCCTGGGTTAAATGCCACAGAAGTCTCTTCTTCCATCCACCTGTTTCAAATGATCATTAGCAGACTTCTCAGAGCTTGCTGATGAGCTGATCATTTAAATCAGGTGTGTTGGAAAGAGGGTTATATCAACAACAAGATGGATAGAGGCGCTTGAGAACTAGACTTTATTTGATGTCTTGTTTGCTTACCATAACTCAAATATACCACACTAAATGAAAATAAACTCTAAAATGGTTTCCATAATCAAAAGTAATAAACGTGGTACCACCCGTTTGACCTCTTTTAATTGAATGTCCTGTGATTGTCTCAATGCTTTCAGTCTTCTTGTTTTTTTTCTCATTTTGAGTCAAAACAAAGGGAGTCTCAGGAGATAAAAATGTTCCCCTCCAAAAAATCAATTAAATGTCTTCATTTCAGTTTCTACCTCCCTCCTGAAATGTCAAACCTCCAATTGTGATATATATGAACTACATGAAATACAGAGATGTGCTGTACAAGGCTGGTGACGAAGTCCTTCTCCTAAATATGCAAAAGCTTGGGAGAAAAGGTGGAAGGCTACAGCCAGATTTCAATGGTCCCTATATTGTCCAAGGCATATGTGGCAAATGTGTGACATTGCAGAATGCTGATGGAAAAATTTTAAAGACTCAGTACAACATTATCCATATAAAACCATATAGAAGACCTGATGTGAAAGGCTATGCCTAAACACAAAGCCCAGTTCAAGATGAACCAACCAGAACCTCAGTTATTCAATTTGCACCCCAAACTGTTCCCCCTAGTGAGAGGTACAGTCACCGGTTAAAGTCCCATCTGAGAATCCGACCTTTGCAAAACACAGCACACAAGACAAAGGTGGCCTTTTTTTTAAGAAAAATTGTTCTTGACCATTCGGTCGTCTGTTGCTGGTTTGGGCATCATACCTGGTTAACTGTTGCATGACTAGGTTTTGCCTGTAAAAGTTGGTCGATGTTTGACCTTGAAGAGGTATTGTTTGGTGAATAGGAGTTTTAAAGGTTGTTGGTGGTCCATAAAATAAGTTATGGAATGATTTGTGACGTTCAGCTTTAGCCTGTTGGGTTTCAGTTCAGTTTTGGCCCGTTGGCTTCGAGTTCCCCTTTGGCCTGTTGGGCTTGAACTATTTCGACAGTTTCATGTGATTTCTAACTTAATCATAACTTTCTTTTAGTACACAGGCTCTGGACCGCAAATGACGATGGTTGTGTGGAGGCAGTAGTCGGTCCATTCAAATTTTAAGATTCATCTCTCAGAACGCTTCATGGAACCAAATGGCTGGCAGATTAAGTAAAAGCTCCTATTGTTTTTATCACAGTTGATCATAATTGTATTTTTGCAGTATGATGCACATACATTCCTTTGCTCACAATTTAGGTCATTGATGCATACCTGCACACATTATGGAACACAAGGCAAGTAAAAACATAGCAATTTATTATATTACATAGAACCTGTTTACGTGTAATGAACATTCATACACACACACACATATATATATATATATATATATAAAATCTATTACGTATGTTTGTTTTTACCTTTACCAGAAATCTTTGTATCACTTGTCTGCAGTTGTTTCAACGGCATTGTTTTCAGGGAGTTTTTGATGTCTCAGCAAGGTAATGAGTGCATTCTGAAGTTGGTGGATGTTAAGTATATTTATGTCATTTTAAACTTCCCGTGAAACATCCTACAGACTAAATTTCCAGTTGAAGACATTTGGTTGTGCCCTGTGAACTTCTCTGCCTACTGGATTCTTGTGGTATGTGTTCACTCCAAATTTGGTTTACATAAACTATTTTGAATGTAATGTTTGGTTAAATTGAATTGAAATTACATTTTCAAGATCATCAACATCCCAATAAGGACGCTGATCCTCATCGACCCCATTGGAAATGAGGACTATTATGAGCGAAAAATTATTCGCAACTGGAGGTACTCATGTGGCTAAAGTAAAGATTAAAAAAATTAATATTCTAGCTTGGTAGTAAAATGATTCTTGTTCTGTTGGAACCAGAAACTTTCTAAAAAAGATGGAAAGGTCAGAGGAGTCATGGCAGTCACAGACCCTGGAACATAAAAAACAGCAGGACTCCAGTAGTTGTGGAGTATTGGTGCTGAAGGTATATATATATATATATATATATATATATATATATATATATAAATATATATATATATATATATATATTTATAAATATATATATATATATATATATGAAGAACTAAACTGATTATTTTTCTCTTATTTGAAAAGTTTGATTAAATGGATACAATTTTATTACATCTATAAAATTAAATAAGAATGTCCACAAAATCATGTATTGCAGTTTACCGAAAACTTCATATTGTTTTGTGAGATTGGGGTTGGTGCTGACCGCAGCCGAAGCTGTTGAGCAGGCTCGAAGACGGATAGCTTGTACCCTGCTAGAACATCAGGGTAAGTTTGGGACAGCTTTTATAGTTTATAGCTAGTTTTGTAACTACAACATGAATTACACAAATCACGTAGTTACACCGATTAACAAAATGCCCTTGCTGTATTTGTAGGCAACGCTGAAGACTACTGTGTGGTTTGCTCCATGATAGAGAGTGATGGAGAGTCCAGCATGATTGAAATGGTATATATCAGAGGTATTCAATTAAAAGTCATAGAGGTCCACAACGAAAATCTCTTCCAATTAAAAGGTCCGAACCAAAGTCCAACTTCCCGAAATGTCTAGCTTATGTTCACATTTTTATATAGTTTCAATATTTAGTCATTTTCAACAGAACGCACTTATATACTAAATATTTAGCAATGTTCCCATTAAACACCTTTGCCAGTCAAACAAATATAAGGCGTTTATTTCACATTCAAGAAAATGTGGCTCCAGGAATTTAAGGGTGCCACTTCCAGATAAAAACAATAAAATATCTCCTGCAGAAATATATCCAGTGCTAAGCATTGAGTTAAAATCTTTTACCTTTTTTTTTTTTTTAAATCAAAGAGTTATCAGCCTAAAAAAAACGGAAAGCCTAAATTATCCAAGTAAACCAGGTCAACATGTTCAGTACATAATCAATAAAAATGGCTTTCCTCATGAAAAACTAATTCAAAATGAGCTTTGACACCACCACCTTTTCTTTTGAATAATTTTTTTTAACTTCTCTTAATGAGAAAAATTAGTTTGTGACTGCCCTGCCAGTAACTTAAATCTGGGTTGGAACGGAGTCAGGGCCATTGGGATTTGGTAGATTATTTCACACATCTGGGTTTTGTGTTTTTCTTTAAATAATGTTTGTGCAACCACATTTAAGCACTCCTTCACAACTTCCCCATCACTTGAATGTTTTTTTATGTTTCTCCAAAATCCATGATACTTTTACTGAATATTCATTTGCATGCCGCTGGGATGTAAACGAAAATGTAAAAATCTGTTGTGCTGCACTCAAAGTTCGATGTTTTTGCGTGCACTCACCTCAAACGTCAGCGGATAACTGTGCACAAAAGGGCGGTGCTTTGTTTCGTAGTGTCGCTTTGCAATGTTGCGACGGTTTCGGAGCACATGATGCACACTGGTTTTGAATTGGCTGCAGCCAGAACGAAACGAAATTTCTCCGTCCATTCATTTAAAACAAGACGCATCGACCTCGCTAACTTTTTAGCAAGGCATACTGTCAGCAGCACTCTCTTCCGGTCTGGTGCGCAATTGGCAGTGGATCGTAAACAAAAGATTTGATTGGCTCAAATCAGTGACGCCTTTTCCGTATTAACTAGAATTGCAGCGCCAACGTTTGCGAATGCGCCCTGAAAAAAATTCATCATAGATTGGCCATGGGTCCGGTCCGAACCGGATCCGGACCGCGATCCGCCATTTGGTGATCCCTGGTATATATGATTGATTTCACATTTTCAGATGCATTGTGTGCTTGTTTTTTTACTTTTTAGGTGCAGTGTCATAAATGTACCAGGTGGGCCCATTTTCAATGTGCCCAATTTGTCCCCCAAGATGACCAGTCACACTGTGACTATTGTTGAAATAAATGCAAATAGATGTGAACAAAACACTGTGGAGTTTGTTCTTCCATCTACTGTCTTCTCCCAATTGATTAATTAATCCCATTAAACTGTCAGAACGTCCTACCTGTATATAAGCATAAATATACTCCATAAATTAAACTCTCAGAACGTCCTACCTGTATATAAGCATAAATATACTCCATAAATTAAACTGTCAAAACGTCCTACCTGTTTATATATGCATAAAAATATTCCATACATTAAACTGTCAGAACGTCCTACCTGTATATAAGCATAAATATACTCCATACATTAAACTGTCAGAACGTCCTACCTTGTATATAAGCATAAATATACTCCATAAATTAAACTGTCAGAACGTCCTACCTATAGCTATGCATAAATATACGCCATAAAATATCTGAAAGCGCACGGTGTGTAGTACTTTGGCTGTCAAATTCGCCTCCGGTAGGACGATTTGAGCGGGTAGGACATTTCGTCAGAACAGGCTGTCGAATCAGCCCTCGGTAGGACGATTCGAGCGGGTAGGACATTTCGTCAGAACACCGGTAAGAGCAGGGGTGGGGGGCAGTGTGTTTACGTGCATGAGAACTGGTGCAATAACAGCGTGATCGTTCAGAAGCACTCTTCCCCCGGCATCGAGTACATGTCCGTTAAATGTCGGCCTTATTTCCTCCCGAGGGAGCGAACAGTAGTGCTCGTCACCGCTGTTTACATCCCTCCTGATGCTAACACTAGCACGGCGCTCTCGCTACTCGCGTGCGTCATCGATAAACAACAGCGGGCCCACCCTGATGGCGTTCACTTAGTAGCGGGTGACTTTAATAAGGCCAATTTAAAGACTGTACTCCCAAAGTTCCACCAGCATGTCAAATGCCCAACGAGGGGAGACAACACCCTTGACCATGTGTACTCAAACATCAAGCACGGATACAGAGCCTTCTCACTCGCCCCCCTCGGCCAGTCAGACCACCTGTCCTTGCTGCTCACACCTGCGTACACCCCTCTCAGACGCAGATCCAGGCCCACCACAAAGACTGTGAAAACCTGGCGGGAGACTGCCATGAGTGAATTACAGGACTGCTTTCAAGACACCAACTGGGACCTCTTTGAGCATCAGGACCTTGATGTTTACACACAATGTGTACTGGACTACATCAAGTTCTGCATGGAAACTGTGTCCCTGAACAAGACCATACGGACCTTCCCAAACGCGAAACCCTGGATGTCCAGCCAGGTTCGCTCTCTCCTCAAGGCCCGCGACACTGCCTTCAAGTCAGGTGACAGAGCCCTGTACCGTGTGGCACGTGCTGACCTGAAAAAAGGCATTAAACTAGCCAAGACGGCCTACAAGAGGAGGCTGGAGTCCCACCTTCCCAGCAACCGACCACGGGAGGTGTGGAAGGGTCGACAGAGCATCACCAACTACAGAGGCGGCAGCATGACATCTGTAGACCCGAGTGCGGCGCTAGCAGAGGAGCTAAACTGCTTCTTCGCTCGCTTTGACTCACCCCAACCGTCACACCCCCACACTCCATGCCTCAACTCCCCCTCACTCACCATAGAGGGACACGATGTGAGGCGTGTGCTCCTGGCTATTAACCCCAGGAAAGCTACTGGACCCGACGGAATACCAGGCAAGGTCCTCAGAGCATGTGCCCACCAACTATCACATGTTTTTTGCACGATCTTCAACCGATCCCTGGCTCAAGCAGTCATCCCCTCCTGCTTGAAGACTTCCACCATTATTCCTGTCCCCAAAAAGTCACCCGCAGTCCTCCTGAATGACTATCGTCGTGTTGCTCTCACACCAGTCATCATGAAGTGTTTCGAGAGACTGGTTCTCCAGCACTTCAAGGACTGCCTTCCTCCCACACTGGACCCCTACCAGTTTGCATACCAAGCAAACAGATCCACTGAGGACGCCATCGACACTGCTCTGCATGTTGTGCTGGGCCATCTGGAACAACAGCCGACCATTTACACGGATGGCTCTGCTACGGAAGGCGTCTCGAATGGAGGGGCAGCAATGATTGTCGCCTCTGGGGACCCAGCTGACGTCCAACCAACGACGGTGCTTATGCGAAGGGGCGCCGAGTTCACGTCGTCCTACGAAGAAGAGAGGGAAGCTATGACGATGGCCCTCGAGTGGCTCGTTCACTCAAACGCCCACACGAAGGTGACAATCTGCTCCGACAGTCAATCCCTTCTGCAGGCCATCTCGAGCCGCGCCGCAGACACCGCCCACATCCGGCAACTGCTGAATGCGCGCCCTGGCAAGACCTCTCTTCTTTGGATCCCGGGCCACTGCGGTCTGCCCGGCAACGAACTCGCCGACACCCGAGCCAAAGAGGCCGCCTCCAACCACTCCGAAGCCTTCCGTCCTGTATCGTTTCGCGCAGCCGCGACAACTATCAAACGGCGCATCCGTGACGACCCCCCTAAGCACGAGCGGACCGCAGCCGCCTATGAAGGGTTCTCTTGGCGCGCAGACAGCTCCGCTGCTCAATCAAGGCAGGACGCCGTCCTCATTGCTCGGCTCCGTGCGGGCCACCACCCCAAGCTCCGGGCTTACGAGCACCTCCTTTGCCCTACAGCCGACCCCACATGTCCACTATGTGGAGGGGAGCCGCAGACAGTCCAGCACTGGCTCCTGCGGTGCCCCCGACTCATCCCCCTCCGGCAGAAGATTTTCGGCGATGCACCTCCTCCTTACAACGTCCTCTCCACTGAGACGCAGAAGGTGATTGCGCTAGCTGGGCAATCCTTGCTCTGAGGTCCCGCCCAGGCGCTAGCCCAACAACAACAACAACAACAGCCGAGCTATGCCAGGATGGTCTTTGTGGACTACAGCTCGGCATTCAACACAATCATACCAGACATACTCATCGCCAAATTGGACATTCTGTGCCTCCCTGCTCTCACATGCATCTGGATTAAGGACTTTCTGACCAACAGACCCCAGACTGTGTTGCTCGGCCCCTACATGTCCTCCACCCGAACGCTGAGCACCGGTTCCCCTCAAAGATGCGTGCTTAGCCCTCTCCTGTACGCCCTTTTCACCGATGACCATCGTCAAATTTGCTGACGATACAACAGTGGTCGGTCTGATCTCAAAAGGTGACGAGACAGCTTACAGGGAGGAGGTCCAGAGACTAACGGCTTGGTGTGAGGACAACAGACTGCAACTCAACATTGTGGAGAGGGTCCACACAAGTTCCTGGGAGTACAAATCTCCGATGACCTCTCCTGGGCACACAACACCACAGCAGTAGTAAAGAAGGTCCACCAGCGTCTGCACTTCCTGAGGGTCCTCAGGAAATTCAACCTGGACAAGAAGCTGCTGCTGGCCTTCTTCCACTCGTCCATCGAGAGCCTGCTGAGGTACTGTGTCTCCACCTGGTACAGCGGCTGCACTGAGGCAGACCGAGTGAGGCTCCAGAGGAGAGTCAAAACGGCGCAGAGGATTATAGGCTGCCCTCTCCCCTCCCTGTCGGACATCTACACCACCCGGTGCCTCAGCAGAGCTCTCAATATCGTCAAAGATAATACTCACCCGAACTCACACCTGTTTGACCTGTTGCCCTCCGGCAGGCGCTACAGGTGCATCAAATCAAAGATTCATAGACTGAAAAACAGTTTCTTTCCGAGAGCCATCACCATTCTGAACTCTCACACACACACATGACCACCCGTACCTTGCAGAACAGCGACGTAATGTGTTTTATTTATCCAATTTCGTATTATTTTCCATCACATTATTTATGGGCCTGAAGACCATCTCAGGCCACGGACAACCAGGTAAGACCCAGAAGGGGGGGGGCTTCAGTGGGCAAATGAGTTGAACCTATTCTTCAATAGGTTTGATCAAATGCCTGACCCCGCTCAGGCTCCCCTGCTGCAGCCCCCACCAACCCCTCCTGCCACTGCGAACGAGACCCTCTCTTCCCCTCTCTCTCTCCATAGGCTCCAGTTCCCAGCCTCATCAGAAAACCACCACTTCCTCCTGCTCAGCCTTGTTCCTCACAACATCTCAGGTGAAGAACCAGCTGAGGAGGATGAAGGCGAGGAAGGCAGCAGGCCCAGATGGGATTAGCTCCCATCTCCTCAAATCCTGCGCAGACCAGTCGTGTGGAATCTTCCAGCACATGTTCAACCTGAGCCTGAAGCTGGGCAGAGTCCCCCAGCTGTGGAAAACATCCTGCCTGGATCCGGTTCCAAAGACACCCCATCCGAAGGAGCTCAACAACTTCAGACCAGTGGCGCTGACGTCTCATCTGATGAAGACCCTGGTGAGACTGGTCCTCATCCATCTGCGCCCCCTGGTCCGCTCCTCAATGGACCCAGTCCAGTTCGCATACCAGCCTGGCATCAGTGTGGATGATGCCATCATCTACCTGCTCCACACTTCACTCTCCCACCTGGAGAAGGCGGGGGGCACCGTGAGGATCCTGTTCTTTGATTTCTCAAGTGCTTTCAACACCATCCAGCCCGCCTTATTGGGAGACAAGCTGGAGCAGGCGGGAGTGGATCCACGACTACCTCACAAACCGGCCACAGTACGTGAGGACACAGGACTGTGTGTCTGACGTGCTCCTCTGCAGCACGGGAGCAGGGAACTGTTCTGGCTCCCTTCCTGTTCACCCTCTACACCTCGGACTACAAATACAATTCCACAACCTGTCAAGTGCAGAAGTTATCTGATGACTCTGCGATTGTCGGCCTCATCACTGACGGTGACGATCGGGAGTACAGAGGGGTTAAGCAGGGGTTCGTGGACTGGTGTCAGCAGAACCGCCTCCAAATCAACGCTGGGAAATCCAAAGAGCTGATGGTGGATTTCCGCAAGCGTCGGCACTCTCCACCTGCACCAGTGAATAAACAGGGAACAGACGTTGAGAGGGTCTCAACTTACCAGGGTGTTCATCTGAACAATAAACTGGACTGGAGCGACAACACAGACGCTCTCTATAGGAAGGGTCAGAGCAGACTCTTCCTACTCAGGAGGCTGAGGTCCTTTGGCGTTCGGGGAACACTCCTCAGGAACTTCTATGACTCAGTGGTTTCATCAGTCATCTTCTATGGAGTGGTCTCCTGGGCAGGAGGCATTTCGGGCCGGGACAAAAAGAGACTGGACAAACTAGTGAGGAGGGCCAGATCTGTCCTGGGCTGCTCCCTGGACTCTGTGGACTCAGTGGGGGGCAGGAGGATGACGGCAAAACTGTCATCAATGCTGGACAACCCAGCCCACCAACTCAATGACACTCTAAGAACACTCCACAGCTCCTTCAGTGATAGACTGTTACACCCTCGCTGTTCCAAAGAGAGATTTCACCGCTCCTTCCTGCCGACTGCTGTCAGACTTTTTAACAAGAACATTGGGTCAGGGCTACAAACGGGAGGGCATTAGTGCAATTGTGCAGTCCTGGGATGCAATATACACTACTACTGTACTTTCAGCCAATGGTGTACTTAAATATTGACCAATGATGTATTTTGTTTACCATTACAGTATTCTTATTACAGTACTTCTATCACTGCAGTATTTCTACCATTGCAGGACGTTCACTATTACAGTACTTTTATCATTGCAGTACTTTTATCATTGCAGTATTTCCCATCATTGCGGTACTTTTACTATTACAGTACTTTTTTTTTCCAAGATGGCGGCGCGCATAGACGCAGCGGCTAACTGCTCTCCCTCCCAGTGCTCCTTCTTGCTTTTTATTTGTGTTTGCTTGGTCTTATAGGCTCCAACTGAGGCACAGCATCGATATACCCGCCAGGACATCGTGGACATTGGATATCGATGCGAAATAACCATCACAGAAGAATTTTGCTATGATTGCAAAATTCCGGACGAACTGGCTTGTTTAATTAATGTTTCATAAAAAAATATATAATATAAAATGTTTTTCTCTTTACATGCGTTCTCGATACCATATGTCATCTAAGGCTTATCTAAGCCTTTATACTTCCTAGTTATTTTAATTAATGGAAAATATTTATTGTATAAGGACATTATTATAGACTGAAATGCATCATATGCAAAATTTGGATCTTTGTTTGAATAAACCTCAGACCAGTTTTGATTTTCTATGTCCAACTTAAAGGCAGCAATGGAACGCTGTGTTCTTGGTCTTATTTCTGATATTTGAGCTGTTACCTTTGTTTTTTTATCAAAATAATTTTGAAGAACTGCAACGATGGGAAGATGGACACTTATGTCATTGATTAGAAGTCCTTTTTCTATTTTATAGTCAATTGTATTTATAAATATATTATCTATTAGTGTCGCTGTATCAACTGTTATTCTACTGGGTTTCGTAATTACAGGGAAAAGACTGTTGCTATACATTTTATTTATAAAATCTGTTGTTTTTTGGTGTCCATTTGGGTTTAGCATATCAATGTTAAAATCACCAAACATTATTCATGTTTTTTTGTCATTTGAGTGACTAAGCATGTCCATTAATTCTTTGTTGAATATGTCAAGGCATGATCCTGGTGTCCTATAAATACAGCTTATTTGATACGTTTTTGTGTATATTTCAATAGTTAAACATTCCATTATGTTCTCTATTGTGTGGGTCATGCAATCTATGATACTGCATCTAAGAGAATTGTCTGCATATATTGCAACACACCCTCCCTTTCTATTCTACCTATTTGTTGTAAATAATGTATATTTTTCCATATTCATATCACTCATTTTTTTTCTATTCAAGTTTCTGATATAGCAATTATTTTTAACTTGTTTAATTTAGTCAGGTATACTTTGATTTTAGTGAAGCTTCTATAGAGACTTCTATTAGTATATATATATATATATATATATATATATATATATATGTCAGAAAAACGCCTTATTAATGGGATTAATCTAACCCCTTTTTAACGCCATTAATTTTAACGAGCAATTAAGACTCATCTTGGCCTAATAAACAATGTAGTCCTATGACGAAGCGCTGACGCTGGAAAAACTCCAACACCTTTCCTGATCTTGCGAGACCGAAAAAAAAAACATCAAGCTCGCGAAATTTAGGACACGCCTGCATGGGCTTGCTGTGCGGAGTTTCGCCGGGTTATAGAACTATACCATTTGATGGCCAAGCACACCGCTAGTGCCAATTCTCCAGCCCCTTGTCAAACCTAGCCATCCATGAATAATTTGCGACAGAAACCGATGGATGGAACAACTAAAAAGAGACTCGCCGAAGCCATAGCTAAGTGGGTGGCCACTGCGTGTTAGCTTCATGGAGGACGAAGGTCTGGTTGAAATACTTCGCATTGCGTCCAACGACTGCACTTACGAATTGTCCTTGACATTAACCATTGCAACCCGCATTCAAGACATGCAGGAAGCGAAGAAGGCGGAAGCAGTCGCGCTCACCGGTGATTACTGGACTTTTCTCAGTAACCACAACTACCTCCGTGTAACAGCCCATTATTTTGACCCATTTCATTTGCACTTTGATGGCATTTTATAATTATTATATTACTCCAATTTGATCCCTTAGAAAGATGCTGTTTTGAGTGACTTTGTTTGTGTGAGTCAAATCCAATGCTTTGTTTTTTTTTCAATTTAAAAGAAAGTATTAGCATGAAAACAAAAAATCAATTCTCATATATTAAAGGTATTACAACTCAATAAAATATTGGGATAAAAAATAAAGTGATTTTTTTTACAATGAATAAAATGTGTGATTAACTACGAATTAACTATGAAAAAACGTGATATATATATATATATATATATATAGATAGATATATATATAGATATATATATAGAATACAACTGAATGAGGCTGTGGTGAAACTCTTGAAAAGTATCAGAAAATAAGAATTTTGTTATTGCAAACAGATTTGCAGACAAACATTTAGGTCTTAAAACATCACCTGTGCTGTGATGCAGTAGCTTGAGGCACCAATATCAGTAAAATGTTGGTTACATTATATCCACAAATTGGATTGCATTTTAACCTTCTGATTTCCACCTTACTGCTGGATGAAAGTCGGGTCATTGGCTACACTTGTAAAGATCAGGATAATGCATAAATAGAATGCAATACTTGGCAAGTAAAGATTATACATTGTTGTTAAATTTTCTTGTTGTTGTTGTTTTTACAAAAAAAAGTTTTTGTTAATTTTTAAGACCAAAAGAATTTAAATATTGTAAATTAGACAATACATTGAAGCAGCACATTATGCAAGTGGTGGTTGACTGGTGAGCACGGTGGCCTCACAGTTCAGAGGCGCACGGTTCGATTTCCGGCCTTCCTGTGGAGAGTTTGCATGTTCTACCCGTCCGTGCCTGCGTGGGTTTCCTTTGGGTACTCCTGTTTCTTCCCACATTCAAAAAACATGTTTGGTAGGTTGATTGGACCACTTTAATCGCCCCTAGGTGTGTTTGTGAGTGTGGATGGTTGTTTGCCTTTGTGTGCCTTGCAATTGGCTGGCAACCAACCAGTGTATACCCCGCCTACTGCCCGGAGACAGTTGAGATAGGCTCCGGCACGCCCACAACTCTTGTGAGTAGAAGCTGCTCAGATAATGGATGGATGGATTATACAAATTCTAACGAGGTGGATTAAAAGCAAATTATTGCGAATTTATTTTAATCTGTGGCCCAAAAATCCAAATTATTTTTGATTTTTTAAAAAGATAGCGAAGTTCTATTCGAAGTAAGCCAATAAAATTGGTAGTATAGTGTTTGTAATCTGTTGTTTCAGCATTTAATCAACGCCATCAATTCTACAGTTATTTTGGTGAAACTCAAAAGTAGTGTGACATTATAGTTCTTTACACTTCAGAAATGGAAATATTGTAATATTACTGTGAACATTCACAAGACAGTAATGAGTAATAGATGATCTACTGTATTACATTTTGGAAGTAACATGCTCCCTTCTCACAATTCTCTGCTTCATTTTTAATCAGTCTGAGTTCCTCATCCAAATCCCCCCCTCATCCCCCAAACAAGGATAGCGGCACAGTAGAGAGCCCAAATGCTGAAAACATAATGGAAGAAAAAAATGTTATCGTGAGTAGATTAGATGCGGTGGTGATAGAGCAATGCAATTCAAACCACATTAATTGCACAGAATGGAATGACGATCAGCAATAAAATCGATACCAGGGCTAAGGAGATGTTACTTTGTCATAAATATATTTTGTACCTGAAAATTAGAATGATATAAGACATGTTATAATGAGAAAGGAGAGGTGGAGCTGTCAAAATTTCTGAACGCTGTTCATTGTGCAAATTATGTGGCTGTGTTGCAGACCATGAAAAAATATCGATTAACAACACTTGGCTAGGCTCAAACAGTGTTGAAAGGATTACATGTATTCTTCCTGATCTGTAAATGTTCCCGGGTAAAGAGAAATAGCTCATGAATATGCTTTTTATGCTTCACCTACTGCAGCTATGCAGCGGAAGACGGATGAAAGGATGGATGGATGATTAGATAGATGATGGTAACAAGATGACAAATGGACAGTGATCGGCCTGGTGGAGGTCTCCTGTAAGGACCAGCAACAGTATAGATTCTTTGTCAAAGGAGGAGAGTTCACAGAGATTGCCTGCTCAGAGGGAAAGGCGTCGGTGCTCTGTTGTGACTAAGTGCACGGGAGTTCACAGAGATTTTCTGCTCAGAAGGAAAGGCGTCAGTTATCTGTTGTGACAAAGTGCAGTCCCTAAACACGCTCCGTCTCCTGCTACTCTTCTCACACATGTACAGCAGCTGACCTTGAAATGCTATGTGTGTGCGTATATAATATCCCTAACTTACAGAATATTTCTTATATGGCACACTTTGTTTCAACCAAAATAACTCTGATTATAAGAAATGATTATAATTCTAGAAACTAATTTGCTTCATAACAATGATCTTGTTATCATAGAATGTGCAATTATGTCCTTTGCTCACTTGTCAACCAGGCATGCTTCTGTGACACGCTATATAAAAATAAAGGGTGCTTTTCCAGTGACAGCCAAGAATGTCACTGTGGAGTATCATCGCATTAGAAAGCCATCTGTTCATCCTAGTGGTGATTAATGCATATTGACCAATGACAGACATTCCTCTAGTAACAAAGACCACAGCAGAGGGGAAGGAGGATCTTTGTGTCATAAATGTGTCCAGCAGTCCAAAGTATATAGGTAATTAGCATTGCAGTTTCATCATGGTCCCTTTAAGAAAGGACACTGCCCATTACTTAATTGTAGACAAAGTAAAAATTCAATGCCCATTTCAAAGAGGGTTTTTATTTTTTTTTTGTTTTTATTGGAATACGTGTGTGTGCGTGCCTGTGTGCATGTGTGTGTTTTGCCCTAAACTAACATCATTGGTAATTACTGTAACGGTTAAAAATGCACCAGTATGTGTACATTTTAAATTTTGTTTTTACTGCTTAAACATTTTTATGGTTATCCGTGAATTTTTAAATGAGCTAGCTGTTTTACACAAAGCTGACAAAGCAGTTAAGCATTATTTATTCTATATTAGCTACCAGTAAAATGTGAAATACAAGATGAAAACATGATTGCTATGAGGCACGTTAAAATCTTAGTTCTCCACCGAGTAATAAAGATAAACATGGAGCTCAAAACCTGCATAGAATTTACACAAGGTGTTGAGGAAAGGGATGTAAAAGGAGAAATAAAAGAAAGAAACATGCTGTTCACGAGCCTCTATTGATTCTGGAAGGGTGCTGAAAAGGTCTTTGGTCATGCCCTAACCAAAGGATACTAATTTGCTCGATCAAGTCTGTCAGAATATCGACTGGGAGGAGACTGAACGCCTGCCATTGTGTACCTTCAGCAGGGAGCTGGTCTGTGAAACAGGATTACCAGAGGTCAGGCAGCCAGTGAAAGGATGTCCATCACATGGGGGCTAATACAAAGGGGCGGAGTCCTGGAGACATGATTGAGATGTTGAAAACCAGAAGGGAGGGGAGGCTTTAGAACTACCCAACCCCCACCCATATGTAGATCGGCATCCTCTTAATCTGTATATTTCATGGTTAAAAACATCCTGTGAGATTTGTTCTCAACCATATTCAGACGGCTTCCTCTCGTTAAAAAAAACCAAACCCTTTCAACTTCACTTAGTGTTTGCAAACACTCATTTTTAAAGTCATTTAACAGGTTGATAGTTTTGATTCTTGGTCAGTGCTCGTCCACTGGCAGTCCCAAACCTGGATTTAGAACAAAAAAAGGGTGGGTTGTGTCTGGAAATCTATTTGCCATAAAAACTGTGAAAAATGAGTCGTGCCTGATGGCAGAAGCAGAAATTCTCAACATGCTTTACAAAACCATAATTGTTCACTAATTATACACACCATGCATATGTATTTTGCATTGATGGTAATTAATTCCCAAAAAAGGCCATTGAAATAAAAGACTGGAAATGTTAATTGACAGTTTAAGATCATATTGCCTTACTTGCATCACAAAATGATTTCCAGGATGACATAAATTGTTCAATATCCCCAAATATAAAACATTGCAGCACTTCAACTGTCAAGTATGCTTAGTAATAAAAAAATTCATTTTTATCAACTTCAAACAGCTGAACCTGAGCCTGATTGCCAAAATTACATCACTGAGGAAAACCAGCCCAACTGTGCATGGAGCAATGGACTTTTCACCATACTGAATGTGGTATTGTGTCTATATGCCATTACTGGGTTCATTTCTATCTTACATGCCCTCTGTTGGTGAACATCAGCTATGGGCTCATTTCACTCGACAAGCATCAGGTAAACACAAGCCTTGCACCATTTCAGCCTGATCACATTGGCATTTGGCTTGAGGTAATGGCCTGGCGTTTCTATTTGTTTTATTTTTAGAGCAGGTGTTTTATAATCATTAGTGACTCCATTATGGCCCCAGCTCTAAGTAGAAGACAAACAGTGGCAGTGGATCTATTCTCTATGAAACCATCTGGTGACAAGGAGGATAAAATGACTGTGTGTGGTGGGAGTGTATGCCAAGAGAAGCATAATGGTGTTTCAGAAAAGAAAATGAGCGCTTCCAGAAATAAAAGGCCATTGTATTTTTCTAAGAGTATAACAATTTAATCTATTTCATCGATGTGTCTGCCCCGGGATTGATCAATAGGCACTGATTTAGTGCACATGGATGCTGGCCACACGTCGACATAACATAATTTTTTACAAGTTATTGATCGATTGAATCGAGATATTTAATGAAATAGTTCTGTCGTCAAAATTCTCATTGCCCTTTTATTTTTTTATTCAGCTAATAATCGGTCAACAGAGATCATGGTTGCAAGGATGAAGACAAAACAATGTGTTTGTTTCTGTGGAAACACTTTGGATTTTGCAAGAAAGGTGACAAGACAGTTGTTGTGTAGCTTTTGCAAATGCAGAGTGAAATATAACGGAACACAACTATTTGTTAATGTGTTTTAGCCGTCGTCATCTTATCACAAACAGCAACTGGAATGAATCAATAGCAGCACAGAGCGAATGGGTTGCCGTCTTATTTACGTATTCAAAAACTTGGTCATAAATCTCCTCGTGCTGAAAGAATTGCTTATTATTGCGGAGCATTCAAAGAAGTGTCTTGCTGCCAGACATGTAGCTGTTGGCAAAATTGTTTCCTTTAACATACAGTTGTTCTTTAAACAATCACAGCAATTGTTTAATTAAATATAAATCAAATTTAATAAAAAATATATACAAGTTTAACACTTGCATATATTATCAAAAAGAGAATGTTGAAAATTTATATGTGAAGCACTTTTTCAAAAGGGTTTGTTTGTATTGATGTTTTAATGTATAAAAAGAACTATCTTATTCTGATTAAGTAAATTATAACTAAATGTATAAAAAGTAGGGCTGTCAGAATTAAAGCATTAACTCAGGTTTGCAAATATTGTGCGATATTAGCTGTCTTTAGCACGTCTCAGAACAAAACACTGTGTTCAAGTTAACACTGAACCTTGCAAACCAACACTGCTGGAGTGTGGTGCTTGTGGGCAATTTTGAGAAATGTTTTGAAAATAAAGGTCTGCAAAGATGTATCCATCTAGATCGTATTTAAGAATCCAAGAAAGCTATAAGAACAGTCTTTGAATTAAATATACTTTATATTTGGTGATATTGCATCAATTCCAAGATATTATTCAAGTAAATATCTGTTAAAAGCTTCGCAACAAATAGTAGTTGAAAAATGTGATTAATCATGATTAATCATGGATTTTTTTGTGATGAATTAGTTTAAAAAAATTAATCACTTGACAGCACTAATAAAAAGAGAACTATAGCTTGTTCTGTTCTCCTTCATTTAAGATAACTAACTGGAAGCAATGTTGGTTTACATTTTGCAAACAGTAAAGCTGAGTTGCTTTTAAAATACAATTCAATGAAACGACATTCTATTGTTTTTGTTTGGAGTTAGCTTTAATTGGTATAAGTTTACAACCCATTGTTACAGTACAAATAAATCTTTACAGGAATGTTTCTTAGAAACAATTCTCAAAACTTATACAGTACATTTAGTTGTAAGCACCACACTCCAGCAGTCTTGGTTCGCAAGTCCCAGTGGTAACTTAAGCAGGGTGTTTTGTTCTGATATGAGCTTAAGATGTGCAGCTAATATAGTGTTTGAATTAGATTTTGCACAATATGCAAGTTCAATTTTGAAATAATAAAACTGAGTTAAAATATTTAATCATGTGATTTGTTTTTAAAATCACTTTGTTTCAAATCAAAGGAAACGCTGGGCACGGATTGGTTGTGTCAGGACCAGCCTTGGGGGGAAAGTGGATTCTTAATGCGCTGACACGAGAAATGATGTTGATCAAAGTATTTATTGTGACCGTCAGGCAACAATCAAAGAATCACTATAGGGAATATTCTCTTATCAATTTCGTATAATATTAGGAGTTTCTATAATTACAGCCGTCGGAATTGACGGAAACGAAAAACGCTGGTGGACACAGTCACACCAGGAAAGCAATAACGAAATAACAGAAAGCGCTTGCAAAGCAAGGAAACCGAAAACGAACAATGGCTTACCACAAAGGGATAAGATAAATCCAAAAGCGAGAACAAGAACAAAAAGCGAGCCGAAAAATAGCTGGAAATAAAGAACAACACAAAACACGCAAAGACTATACACGGAGTAAATCGAGGCAAGAACTAGAGCAAGGTACATGAGCATGAGCAACGTGGGATAATAATCCGACGCGGACATGTCCGCGACGGTGGCTTAAATAGTCAGTAATCAGAGTCTTCATTCGTCGCAGCTGCGTGGCTCGTGAGCGCGTCTCGCTCGCGGCCGGGTCACACACGACAGGAACGAGCGCCGTCGGAACACGCCCACTCAGCTGTAACGACAACAGACGGATCGTGACAGTACCCCCCCCTCAACGGACGCCCCTTGGCGGACCACCTGGTTTAGACGGGTTGGTGTTGTGGTAGTCGCGGAGCAGAGATGGACACATGATCCAGGAGCGGGGAATCCACTGACGCTCCTCCGGACCATAGCCTTCCCAGTCGACCAGGTACTGGACTCCCCTTCCCCAGCGCCTAGAGTCCAAGATCTCCCGCACCGTGTACACCGGGTCGCCGTCGATGATCCTCGGAGGTGGCGGCGGGGCGGTAGGCGGAACCAGAGGGCAGGTAGGAGCCGGTTTGATGAGCGAGACGTGGAACACGGGGTGGATCTTCATGGTGGGGGGCAGCTTCAGTCGGACGGAGACGGGGTTGATGATTGCCTCGATCCCAAATGGTCCCACGAAACGCGGGCTTAGCTTGCGGGACGACCCCGCCAGGTTGAGGTCGCGGGTGGACAGCCATACCTGGTCCCCGACCTTGTATGCAGGAGCCCGACGCCGGCAACGGTCCGCGATGTGTTGGTTGCGCAGCGCCGTACGGGACAGAGCAGCCCGGGCCTCCTTCCAGACCTGGTGGGCCTGCTTGAGATGGCGCTGAACCGAGGGAACCTCTTCCGCGCCGGCCTGGGTCGGAAACAGCGGTGGTTGGTATCCGTAGGCGGTCATAAACGGGGACCGACCCGTAGCCGATGAGACCAGGGTGTTGTGGGCGTACTCGACCCAGGGTAAGTGGTCGACCCAAGACGAGGGCTGGTCGAGACAAACACACCGGAGCGCCGCTTCGAGATCCTGATTTGCCCGTTCTGACTGGCCATTCGATTACGGGTGGTATCCAGAGGATAGGCTCGGTGTGGCCCCCAGGGACTGGCAGAAACGCTTCCAGACGCGGGAAATGAACTGAGGCCCACGATCGGACACCAGGTCGTCCGGGATGCCGTGCAGTCTGACTACGTGCTGGACCAGGAGGTGGGCCGTCTCCAGGGCTGTGGGAAGCTTGGGCAAGGCGACGAAGTGAGCGGCCTTGGAGAACCGGTCCACTATGGTGAGGACAACGGTGTGTCCCCGGGAGACGGGCAGCCCAATAACAAAGTCCAGCGCGATGTTGGACCATGGACGCGCCGGAACGGGTAGCGGCTGGAGAAGTCCCGCTGGGGGCTGGTGAGACGACTTGCTGGCGGCGCATGCGGGGCAAGCCTGAATGTACTCTGTGACGTCGGTCTTGAGAGAGGGCCACCAGAATCGTTGACCAATCAGGCCCAGGGTGCGGCGGATGCCCGGATGGCAGGCCAACTTGGAGGCATGTCCCCAACTGATCACCTCTGCTCGGTGCTGCGCCGGCACGAACAACCGCCCCGGGGGACATCCCGCTGGAGCACCGTTCTCATCTTGCGCCTCCCGAATACGCTGCTCCATCTCCCACTGCAGGCCCCCCACCAACCGATGACTGGGCACCACACTCGTAGGTCCTTCCTCTTCCTCCCACGAGTCGTGGATGCGCGATAGGGCGTCGGGTTTGGTGTTGCGAGAACCAGGGCGATACGTCAGGGTGTAGTTGAAACGACTGAGGAGGAGGGACCAGCGCGCCAACCGGGGGTTGAGCCTCTTCATGAATCGGATGTAGGACAAGTTTTTATGATCTGTGTAGATGATGAAGGCTTCCGTGGTGCCCTCCAGCCAGTGCCGCCACTCCTGAAGAGCCAGGACCACGGCCAAGAATTCCTGGTTTCCCACGTCGTAGTTTGCTTCGGCGGGCGTGAGTCGACAGGAGAAGAAGGCACAGGGGTGGAGTCGCTGGTCGACCGGAGACCCCTGGGAAAGGACGGCCCCCACTCCCGAATCAGAGGCGTCCACCTCTACGACGAAAGGAAGATTAGTATTAGGATGATGCAGTACGGGCGGGTTCGTGAAGGCCTCTTTCAGGCTCGTGAACGCGGCATCAGCCTTACTGTCCCAGGAGAAACGGGTTTTCGTGGAAGTGAGACGAGTGAGAGGCAATGCCTGGCGACTATAATCTTTGATAAACCTCCGGTAAAAATTTGCGAAACCTAGAAACCGCTGTAGCTGTTTTCGCGTAGTCGGCACCGGCCAGTCCACTACCGCGCGTGTCTTGGCCGGGTCGGCCTTGAGTTGCCTGTTTTCTACGATGAACCCGAGGAATGGTACTGAAGTTTTATGGAACTCGCACTTCTCTGCCTTTACATATAGTTTATTCTCGAGGAGTCGTTGTAGGATGGCGCGAACGTGTTGCTGATGCTCTTTGACTGTGCGGGAGAATATGAGGATATCATCCAGGTATACAAAGCAGCACACGTTTAGCATGTCCCTCAGGACATCGTTAATGAGCGCCTGAAACACCGCAGGCGCGTTGGATAAACCGAAAGGCATGACCAGGTACTCAAAGGGCCCTAGGGGCGTTTTAAACGCGGTCTTCCACTCGTCGCCCTCTCGAATACGGACCAGGTGATACGCACTCCGAAGGTCCAGCTTGGAGAATATGGTCGCGGATTGCAAGGGGGCGAACGCTGAGTCCAGCAACGGCAGCGGGTATCGGTTCTTAACCGTGATTGCGTTTAGTTCTTTGTAGTCTACGCACGGGCGGAGGCTCTTATCCTTCTTTTCAACGAAGAAGAGGCCGGCCCCGACCGGGGAGGTAGAGGGTCTAATCAATCCCGCGGCCAGCGACTCGGTTATGTAGTCCTTCATAGCCCCTTGTTCCGGTTGCGAGACCTTGTATAGGCGGACTGACGGCAGGACCGGATCGGGAAGTAAGTCAATTGCACAGTCGTATGGACGGTGTGGGGGCAAAGACTTGGCGCTTTCTTTACTGAAAACCGCGCAGAGATCATGATAAATTGGCGGTACGTTATCGAGGTTGACTTCTTTTACCGGGGCTGCCCTGACCTGTAGGCCCTCCTCAGCGGAACGTTAAAAGTGAGCGTAGCAGAATGAGCTCCAGTTCTGAATCGAGAGCCGACCCCAGTCGATGACCGGGTTATGCGCTTTCAACCACGGAATGCCGAGAACGACCGGGGCTGCCCTAGACGGCATCACAAAGAAGGAGCGTTTCTCTATGTGGTTGCCGGAAAGTTTCAGAGTCAGCGGTTCGGTTAGGCGTCGTATGTCGGCTAGGAGACGACCATCGAGGTCACACAACTTCTCTGACCTATCTAGCTCTGTAACCGTGCAACCGAGCTTAGAAACTAACCCGGCGTCTATAAAACAGTCATCTGCCCCTGAGTCGATCAGCGCGCGGATCTTGATGGAGGTGTTCATTGCTATGATCTCCCCCTCCACCTCCAGTCTCAGAATGTTCCCGGCATTACCCTGATCTTTCGCCGGGAGGTCTGGCTGCTCCTCTCTGGAGTTGGTGGCCGCGGAAGGGTTGACCGTGGACTCACAGTGTTCCGTGCGACGAGGAGGCGACTTTCGGCGAATGGATCGTTGTGGGCAGGTCGATACTCGATGACCCTGGAGACCGCAGTAGAAGCATGCTCCTGACCCGCGCCGCCGCTCTCGCTCGCGGGAATCCAGACGGCTGGCTCCCAGCTGCATGGGCTCGTCGGCTGGTGGAGGCTCGGGGACCCGGAAGCGTGGTGGCTCGGTGCGACGCTGCTCCAACCCTCGTTCTCGGCGTCGCTCTCGCAGGCGATTGTCGAGACGGATGGCCAGGGTGATGAGCTCCTCCAGCGTCTCGGCGTCGTCTCGCATCGCCAGCTCGTCCTTCAGGGCGGGACTCAGACCTCTCCGGAACACGGTTCGCAGGGCGCAGTCGTCGAATCCACTCTCGGCGGCCCGGATGCGGAAGGCGATGGAGTAGTCAGCGACAGACCGGGAACCCTGGGTGCAGTCCAATAACTCCGCTCCTGCCTCTTTTCCCCGAATCGGGTGATGGAACACCCTCTGGAACTCCGTTAAGAACATGGAAAACGAGGAGCGGATTTCCGGACGTGCGTTGCTCACGGCCATGGCCCAAGCACTCGCTTGACCAGTCAGGAGGCTCATCATAAACGCTACTCTTGAACTCTCATGAGCATAAGTAAGGGGCTGCTGATCGAAGATCAGCCGGCAGTGGAGGATAAACGGACCGCAGAGGCCTGGCTCTCCGCCATAGCGTTTGGGATGGGGCAAACTGGGCTCTTTGAACGGGTAACCCGGAACCTGTGGTCCGGATGAGGAAGCGACCGGGTTGGGAGCCGGAGTGACAGGAGCAACCCAGGTGCTCAAATGAGCATCTAGGCTAGTGAACCAATGCGCCAGTTGGCCGACCGCATCGCGCAAAGTTGCGAGTTCGGTCGCCTGCTGGTCTACCAGGCGTCCTTGACTGGTCAACGCTTTGAAGATTTTCTCTGTGTCAGCGGAATCCATGGTCGGATTATTCTGTCAGGACAGGGGGAAAGTGGATTCTTAATGTGCTGACACGAGAAATTATGTTGATCAAAGTATTTATTGTGACCGTCAGGCAACAATCAAAGAATCACTATAGGGAATATTCTCTTATCAATTTCGTATAATATTAGGAGTATCTATAATTACAGCCGTCGGAATTGACGGAAACGAAAAACGCTGGTGAAAACAGTCACACCAGGAAAGCAATAACAAAATAACAGAAAGCGCTTGCAAAGCAAGGAAACCGAAAACGAACAATGGCTTACCACAAAGGGATAAGATAAATCCAAAAGCGAGCACAAGAACAAAAAGCGAGCCGAAAAATAGCTGGAAATAAAGAACAACACAAAACACGCAAAGACTATACACGGAGTAAATCGAGGCAAGAACTAGAGCAAGGTACATGAGCATGAGCAACGTGGGATAATAATCCGACGCGGACATGTCCGCGACGGTGGCTTAAATCAGAGTCTTCATTTGTCGCAGCTGCGTGGCTCGTGAGCGCGTCTCGCTCGCGGCCGGGTCACACACGACAGGAACGAGCGCTGTCGGAACACGCCCACTCAGCTGCAACAACAACAGACGGATCGTGACAGGTTGCAGTCACGTACATTCACAAAACATCTGATGGATTCGAACTACTTATATTGCTTTTATTGCAAAGTAATCGACCTTGGTGAATATATATATATATATATATATATATGTATAAAATTATATTATCCATGTACTTTGAACAAACAGTGGTACAAATTAACCAATATGGTCATAACAATATTCTTAAATTTGTTCTTTCCAGGTTGAGAAAAAGTCAAACGTCAAACTGAGCTTTCCTAAAGCATTCTAAAAACCTAAAATCATTATTAGGTTATAATACTGTAATACATTATGTATGAAAAGTCATAAAATGTATACATGGTATAGTCAATATGGTATAGTCAATATTCAAATGTCTGCTAATACAAATTAAAAAATATATATTTGTCTGTAGCTCTGTATTGTTCTGTACAGCTGTAGAATCACAAATGACAAGACAAGACACAAGCCATTTTGTGTAAAAGGGACTTCATTTGTTCCAAGGAACAGTTTCCTTGGTTGCTGTCATTGATCTGATTTAGTTTTGATACAATTATATTGAAATGATCTCTTATTACTATGTAACATTGAAAATAAATATGTAGTTTTAATTTACTAAAAAGACAACCACTGACCTGTGCTGAAGCAAGCAATGGGCAAATGAGTAAATTGCAGACAGCAAAGGCCAGCGTTTTAGTCAAATTACTCGTATCAGTATTCCCTCCAGATTTGTTTGTTTACATATTTTGGGATTAGTCTTTTTTGTGTCGCGTGCATGTGTTGTTTTAGTGTAGTGTGGCTGTTTCTGGCAGCCACCTCCACCAAGGGTTTGTTTGTGAAAAAGGTTGCTTTTGATAATTACTCCAAAAAAAATGCTTCACCCACTACACATAATTACACAACTGATGCTAATTACTGTGTTCGTTATTAACGACTCATTAAACAATTACGGTCACAGTCAATGATATGCTAATGAATTTCACATGAAATCAGGTAAAAGCATAAACACGGGCAATGGATTGCGGGACACTGCGACAAAAGCAGACAGTTACAGTCTTACCTTACTTTAGCATGCAGGAAAATGAAAAAATGAGCTATCATTTGTCATTATTTACACTGAATTTGCATTACTCTTGGTCCACAGTACATATACTACTGCATGCAATAACAGCACAAAGGCAAAATACAATATAATTGTATTTATATAGCGCAATTCACGTAAAGTACACACCCCCTCCAAAAGGACTGGAATGGAGAGGCTCTATATCTGCAGCACAGTGTCCCCTTGCCACTTTGCGCTTCATGTTTTGCGGCTTCAGTGCTCTTTCAAAATATTCTCAAAAAAAGAAATAAATAAATACAGGCACATCAGCAGCCATATTCTGGAAAGAGGCATTTTTTCAAACAGATTACTTGACTCTGAGGCTTTGTACATAACCAAGGGCACTCAAACAAGGTGCGTGATGAAAACGAGTGAATTTATCCAATGAGCTGCGATGACCCAACATCTTCCCTTGTTGTATCTCGGCATTCTTGTCCATGTTAATAAACGAATGGCACTTTTGAACAACGTTCCGTTCTGAATCTCATAACGTTGTTCAAATGTGCCGTTCAGTTGGTCAGTTGAGCCGGATAAGCAGATAGCAAACAGCTGTGTTCAGAAACGGTGAGCCGTGTGCACTCAGCTACCCGACAAGCAAGGCTTGCTCAGCAAGGCAAGAACAACAAAACATCCGCGAATTAAATGTTAAAGTGTTTGTTAAACTTGGCCCAGCTGACCTTAACTAGAATCCTGCATTGCATTTTATCCAAAGGTCTTTGTTGATGTTATTGTACAAAGCAAAAATGAAGAAATGATTGTTTTTGGTGACAGCGCTTAGTCTTTGTGGATGCATTAATCCACTCGGAGAAAATGCACTGTGAGATTCTAGTTAAAATAAACCAGTTTTATGATAAAAATGCTAACTTTGACCTAGCCATTAGCCAATGTTCCGTCATAATCGTCCACTGCCGGTCTTCACGTTCCTCTCATAGCCTGCAGCTTGCTCGTTCTTCTTCGTTTTTCATTTTCTCAGTTAAATTACTTGTGTAACAAGTAACAAGACGTTTGGAAACCATGTCAGTTGGGGTCACAATGGCGCAATAGAGGCGTATATCCCCCGAAATAAAATAAAAATCCATCCATCCATTATCTGCCACTTGTCCAGGGGTGGGTTGCAGGGGCAGCACCTTCTGCAGGGAAGCCGAGACTTCCCTCTCCCCAGCCATGGCTTCTAACTTTTATTAACTATGATAAACGCGGCATTACTGTACACTGAAAACACCATCAAAAGACGAGAAACCAACAGTTCAGCCTTTATCCCCAGGTCTTTGTTTGTTATTTGAATTGTAACATAATGACAAATTTCCGTCTCATAATTCTGATGTGGACATGTTCTCGCCATGATTATGTGAATTTTCTCTAGGTACTCAAGATAATAATTATTATTATTAATATTATAATTATCTTGTGTGGCAACAGCTAGAAAGAGAGAGAGAAACGGGGAGTGTGTTGTTGGTGTGGAGAAAGAGAGAGAGAGAGAGAGAGAGAGAGAGGCAGACAGACATACAGGAACACAGACAGACAGAGAGAGAGAGAAAGACAAACAAAGAGAGAGAGGGCACAATGAACTGTTTCGTTTAATGGTAAAATGTCTTTCCATTTCAAGTTCCTCGATTGTGGACCCTGAGCAAATTGATGTATGCCTCCTCCTCTTCTTGGATCTCTCCTCTTTTGCAAGAGCATTATGGGTGGTTTTAAAATATTAATATGAGAGTGCATTTAGTGGAGAGTAGCTAGTATTCTCTTGTGACTCCCTATTTAGGTCACTTGGGAGAGGCTGTCTGCTTGCCTGGCTGATTTACTGGAAATGCAACATTAAAAATCTTTTTCTTTTTGGTGGCGCTTTCTCTCTCTCTCTCTCTCAATCACTCGCTCTCACTAGACTGGTTGATAGCCATATAGTCATCAATCACACTCATATTTAAAAATAAGAAGTTACTGGTTTTAAGTGCGTGTGTATCAACAAAAAAAAAAATAAAAATATATATATATATATATATATATATATGGGCGATAAACCGATAATTTACCGTGACCAAAATTTATTACAATGACCGACATCATTTTGCCCATGTCGGTAAATTCGGTGTTTAAAAAAAAAAGAAAAGAAAAGTCTTGTCTGTCTGCGGCTATGTTCATGCCCCTTTAAGATGGACGGCTACAGCGCGTGTAGTCACGTGACTCCACCCAACAAGAAAGAAAACAGGCACGCGGTCGTAGCTGGCGATTCAAATCAAGAAGCGGCTGACACGGCTGAAGACGAAGTAACGTTAATTGAAATTGTTCCTGTTGCGCTTGTCCCGAAAAGAAATTCGACATCTATCGTTTGGAAATGTTTTGGGTTCCATAAAGACGATGTTTGAGCAAAAGAACACAAACAACCAAGTGCGCCGTAAGCAACCAAAACAGCGTGTCCAACCTTTTCTTTTTCACCCCCCACAACACAACCATGCTGTGCTGAAAGTTAAAAGTGAGAAGCAAGGTTCGACAAGGACAACAGCCCATTAATGGAGGCGACACCATACGAGAGAACGTCTCAGAGCTGGACGCGATAGCCTAGCACATAGCTAAAGATATAGCTTAGTTACAGTGGCACGCACAGGATTTAAACGCTTCATGAAAGTAGCCGACAAGAGGTACGAAAATATTTGTCGCAAATCATACTTACCGATATGAACAACATCGGGACGGGAGCTTGGACATGTCAAGCATTTTGTTTCTACATCCGACTTGTGGTCGAGTCGCAACATGCATCCCTGTTTGAGCCTGACTGTGCATTACATATACCACAAGTGGCGACTGCGCACCAGAGTACTCGTGACGGCAGATTTTCCCGATGATGCACATTTGATTATTTGGCTTGCATTGACATTTTTCTTCATTTTATTTAGCATTTTTTATTTGCCATTATTTATATTTGGAATGTTTATACAGATGATTTGTGTACTTTTATTTTTCATTGAAAGTAATGTTTACCAGTTGGTCAGTAAAAAAGCAGTTAATATGCATTTCCTGCATTTATTTTGATTTTGGTCCACGGGGGGAATTTATCGTGCATTTATCGTTATCGAGGTAAAATTGCTCTATTTATCGCGATATTGATTTGAGGTCATATCGCCCAGCCCTAATATATATATATATATATATATATATATCAAATCGAAATCGGGAACTGAAAAGTGGTGAAAATCAATCGTTACAGAATCGTTACATCCCTACCATGCAGTGTCTACTTTTTTTGCCTGAATAAAGGCAGATTTCAGCATTCAAGAACTCAACATCAAACTTGAAGAAACATGTCGCGGTAAATGTTTGTCTTTCAAATAACTTTTAAATTACGGAGGGCTTCAAATTGATTTTATTTATTCCATTAGTTTTCTATTATTTATTAAAGCACTTGAATTTACCTTGTGAATATTTTATTTTATTTTTTTATTAAATTTAATTTATTCTATTGATTGGATGGACTTTAATTTACCGGAAGATGTTTATTTTGTATTTTTGTAAGATTGAATGCTATTGTAAAAAATATACAAAAAGAAATCAGCCGTTGCTACAGTTACACAGTAGAGTAGTTTTTTCACTAAGTCCTTTTTTTGCTTCTGTTAAAGTAATTATTTGGATGACTGCTTTTTACTTCTACTTGAATCATATTATACTGAAGTAACAGTACTTTAACTTGATTACAATTTTAGGCTACTCTACCCACCACTGCTGAAAAATGCAGACTAGAGGATCCATTACCGCTCCATTAGGAAGTTTTTAATGGCACAAATGGGAAAATTATGCGAAAATATCACTCACAGAAATTGATGGAGCGATGTTTTGTTGACACTGAAGTTACGACGGCTTCTTCTTGTACGATTACTATTTTCGGTATATTTGGTTAATCTGTGCATGTCAAAAAAGTTTTTTACGATTGCAAGTGTGATGCATGAACACGCGAATCTTACTCTGATGAATATGTTTAGCATCCATGCAAACAGTGTAGCCGATCATAATTCTAATCTGAATTTGATCAGATTAAAGACATTTTGTCCCACTGAAGGTAATCATTGAGTAACACCAGTTCATATATTGTAAGATATCAGGGCTTAATGACAGAATAAAGGAACAAAGCAACTGCATGATAATTGATCAATCAAAATACATCAAGGAACAACCAATCACAACAGTACCCGCGGGGTTACCCTACATGCAGTGTATGCATGGTGCGTAGAGCACCATCTCGACTGTGGAGGAACTGGCTTACCATAAGAGAAACGTCGCAGCCCTCTGCCAGGAAATTGGAAGTTAATACTTATATTTAATAATTACTGTAACAAAAAAGCCACAACAATTCGACTATATATATATATATATATATATATATATATATATATATATATATATATATCAGAATCAGAAATCCCTTTATTGTCATGGTACTCAAGTGTGCAACGAGATTAGAGAGCTCCCCTCTCCAGTGCAATACAACAAATATATAGATAAATATATATATATATAGATGAATATATAAATTAGATAAATAAGAGAATAGTTAGTGCAATGGAAAATAATACTGAATAGGATATATAAAAACACATCACGTTGCTGTACTGCAAGGTAAGGGTGGTCGTGTGTGTGTGAGAGTTTAGAATGGAGATGGCTCTTGGAAAGAAACTGTTTCTCAGTCTATTGGTCCTTGATTTGATGCACCTGTAGCGCCTGCCAGAGGGCATCAGGTCGAACAGGTGTGAGTTTGGGTGGGTATTGTCTTTGACGATATTGAGAGCCCTGCTGAGGCACCGGGCGGTGTAGATGTCCGACAGTGAGGGGCGAGGGCAGCCAATAATCCTTTGCGCTGTTTTGACCATCCTCTGGAGCCTCACTCTGTCCGCCTCAGTGCAGCCGCTGTACCAGGTGGAGACACAGTACGTCAGCAGGCTCTCGATGGACGAGTGGTAGAAGGCCAGCAGCAGCTTCCTGTCCAGGTTGAATTTCCTGAGGACTCTCAGGAAGTGCAAACGCTGGTGGACCTTCTTTACCACTGCTGTGGTTTTGTGTGTACAAGAAAGGTCATCGGAGATCTGTACTCCCAGGAACTTGAACGTGTGGACGCTCTCCACACACACGCCTTTGATGCAGAGGGGGGGCGGCACCATCTTGTTCCTTCTGAAGTCGATGACGATCTCCTTTGTTTTTTCAATGTTGAGTTGCAGTCTGTTGTCCTCGCACCAAGCTGTCAGTCTCTATACCTCCTCTCTGTAGGCTGTCTCGTCACCTCCCGAGATCAGACCGACCACTGTCGTGTCGTCAGCAAACTTGACGATGGTGTTGTTACCGTGGGCCGGGCTGCAGTCGTAGGTGTAGAGGGCGTATAGAATAGAATAGAATAGAAATCCCTTTATTGTCATTGTACTCAAGTGTGCAACGAGATTAGAGAGTATAGGAGAGGGCTCAGCACGCATCCTTGAGGGGAACCGGTGCTCAGGGGCCGAGCAACACAGTCTGGGGTCTGTTGGTCAGAAAGTCCTTAATCCAGATGCGTGTGAGGGCAGGGAGGCCGAGAATGTCCAGTTTGGCGACGAGGATGTCCGGGATGATTGTGTTGAATGCCGAGCTGTAGTCCACAAAGAGCATCCTTGCATAGCTCTGCTGTTGTTCCAGGTGGCCCAGCACAACATGCAGAGCAGTGTCGATGGCGTCCTCAGTGGATCTGTTAGCCCGGTATGCAAACTGGTAGGGGTCCAGAGTGGGAGGAAGGCAGTCCCTGATGTGCTGGAGAACCAGCCTCTCTGGAGAAGCACTTCATGATGATTGGTGTGAGAGCAACAGGACGGTAGTCATTCAGGTGGACGGCGGGTGACTTTTTGGGGACAGGAATAATGGTGGACGTTTTCAACCAGGAGGGGATGACTGCTTGAGCCAGGGAGCGGTTGAAGACCCTGCAGAAAATATGTGACAGTTGGTGGGCACATGCTCTGAGGACCTTGCCTGGTATTCCGTCGGGTCCAGTAGCTTTCCTGGGGTTGATAGCCAGGAGCGCGCGCCTCACATCGTGTACCTCTACGGTGAGTGGGGGGGGGGGGGTTGAGGCGGTTGAGGCATGAAGTGCGGGGGTGTGACGGTTGGAGCGAGTCCAAGCGAGCAAAGAAGCAGTTAAGCTCCTCTGCCAGCGATGCACTTGGGTCTGCAGAGGTCGTGCTGCTGCCTCGGAAGTTGGTGATGCTGCGTAGACCCTGCCACACCTCCCGTGGTCTGTTGCTGGCAAGGTGGGACTCCAGCCTCCTCTTGTAGTTTGCCTTGGCTAGCTTGATGCCTTTGCTCAGGTCAGCACGAGCCACCCTGTACTGGGCTTTGTCGCCTGACCTGAAGGCAGCGTCACGGGCCTTGAGGAGAGAGCGGACCTGGCTGGACATCCTGGGCTTCGCATTTGGGAAGGTCCGTATGGTCCTGTTTAGGGACACAGTTTCCTTGCAGAACTTGATGTAGTCCAGTACACAATGCGTGTAGACATCAAGGTCCTGATGATCAAAGAGGTCCCAGTTGGTGTCTTGAAAGCAGTCCTGTAATTCACTCATGGCGTCATCACGCCAGGTTTTCACAGTCTTTGTGGTGGGCCTGAATCTGTGCCTGAGAGGGGTGTACGCAGGTGCGAGCTGCAAGGACAGGTGGTCTGACTGGCCGAGGGGGGCAAGTGGGAGGGCCCTGTATGCGTCCTTGATATTCTAGTACACATGGTCGAGAGTGTTGTCTCCCCTCGTTGGTCACTTGACATGCTGGTGGAACTCTGGGAGTACAGTCTTTAAATTGGCCTTATTAAAGTCCCCCGCAACTATGTGAATGCCATCAGGGTGGGCCCGCTGATGTTTATTGATGACGCACGCGAGTAGCGAGAGCGGCGTGCTAGTGCTAGCGTCGGGAGGGATGTAAACAGCTGTGACGATCACTACCGTTAGCTCCCTCGGGAGAAAATAAGGCCGGCATTTAACGGACATGTACTCGATGTCGGGGGAAGAGTGCTTCTCAACAATCGTGCTATCGCCGCACCAGTTCTCATGCACGTAAACACAGAGCCCCCCGCCCCTGGTCTTACCGGTGTCCCTCGTCCGATCCGCGCAATGTAGCGAGCGCCCAGCCAGCTGGATGCTAGCGTCGGGGACGTTGGCGTGCAGCCAGGATTCCGTGATGACGATCACACTGCTGTCTCACACATAGCGGTTTCCCAGGATTTGTCGATTTCATGGACCACGGATCTGGCGTTGGTGAGGTAGATACTCGGCAGTGGTTGCCTGTGGGGCTGCCGTCGCAGCCGGAGCAAGACACCGGACCTGCAGCCCCGCTTCTGCTTCCTCTCTCTGTGTCGCCGTCGCCGCCTCCCGGTCCCGATGACAAGCCACGGTGAGCCGGGCGGCCTCGCCAGTTCGTCAGGAATTTTGCTATAGCAAAATTTCTCTGCGATGGTTATTTCGCATCGATATCCAATGTCCAGGCGGGTATATCGATGCTGTGCCTCATATATATATATATATATATATATATATATATATACATATATATATACATATATATATATTAGAATTAGAATTAGAAATCCCTTTATTGTCATTGTACTCAAGTGTGCAACGAGATTAGAGGGCTCCCCTCTCCAGTGCAATACAACAATAATACAGACAAATATATAAATTAGATCAATAAATAAGAGAGTGCAATGGAATTTAGTACTGAATAGGGTATATAAAAACACATCACGATGCTGTTCTGCAAGGTAAGGGTGTTCTCGTGTGTGCGTGAGAGTTCAGAATGGAGATGGCTCTCGGAAAGAAACTGTTTCTCAGTCTATTGGTCCTCGGTTTGATGCATCTGTAGCGCCTGCCAGAGGGCAACAGGTTGAACAGGTGTGAGTTTGGGTGGGTATTGTCTTTGACGATGTTGAGAGCCCTTCTGAGGCACCGGGCGGTGTAGATGTCCGACAGTGAGGGGAGAGGGCAGCCAATAATCCTTTGCGCTGTTTTGACTGTCCTCTGGAGCCTCACTCTGTCCGCCTCAGTGCAGCCGCTGTACCAGGTGGAGACACAGTACGTCAGCAGGCTCTCGATGGACGAGTGGTAGAAGGCTAGCAGCAGCTTCCTGTCCAGGTTGAATTTCCTGAGGACTCTCAGGAAGTGCAGACGCTGGTGGACCTTCTTTACCACTGCTGTGGTGTTGTGAGTCCAAGAAAGGTCGTCGGAGATCTGTACTCCCAGGAACTTGAACGTGTGGACCCTCTCCATACACACGCCTTCGATGCAGGGGGGGGGCGGCACCGTCTTGTTCCTCCTGAAGTCGACGACAATCTCCTTTGTTTTTGCAGTGTTAAGGTGCAGTCTGTTGTCCTTGCACCAAGCTGTCAGTCTCTTTACCTCCTCTCTGTAGGCTGTCTCGTCACCTTCCGAGATCAGACCGACCACTGTCGTGTCGTCAGCAAACTTGACGATGGTGTTGTTGCCGTGGGCCGGGCTGCAGTCGAAGGTGTAGAGGGCGTACAGGAGAGGGCTCAGCACGCATCCTTGAGGGGAACCGGTGCTCAGCATGCGGGTGGAGGACGTGTAGGGGCCGAGCAACACAGTCTGGGGTCTGTTGGTCAGAAAGTCCTTAATCCAGATGCGTGTGAGGGCAGGGAGGCCGAGAATGTCCAGTTTGGCGACGAGGATGTCTGGGATAATCGTGTTGAATGCCGAGCTGTAGTCCACAAAGAGCATCCTTGCATAGCTCTGCTGTTGTTCCAGGTGGCCCAGCACAACATGCAGAGCAGTGTCGATGGTGTCCTCAGTGGATCTGTATGCAAACTGGTAGGGGTCCAGAGTGGGAGGAAGGCAGTCCCTGATGTGCTGGAGAACCAGCCTCTCGAAGCACATATATATATATATATATATATATATATATATATATATATATGCACTTTGCGCTAGCCTTGCGCCTGGCACAAAAATAGGGCCCTAAATTTTAGACTCGATGAAAAGGCTGCATTCGTGACGATCACTGCCTAACTTGTGTATATTAGCATTTGTGCTAGATAAACAAAGACTGCTAGAGCGTTATTTCAATCAGACGAGACAAGAGCAGGCTGGGAGCTATGCTGCTCTTCAGGTGCTTAATAATTAACTCCATGCTACTTAGAGAGCGATGCAGTGTGGTGGAGGAAGTCATGCAGAAGCTAAGTGGAGGCTGCGTGAAAAGCACGAGTGCTGTGTTTATGTATTTGGGTTAAGAGACACTGTAACATTGAATACATTCGTCTTGTCATATGACTTATTTGTTATGACATCTGATAATCACGCCCTTGTGTTCATTACTATGTCCTTTTGATGAAGACCTAGGGGTAACTGACCACGCCCTATATACCATGTCAACCTTCTCTCACTCGAAAACAAAGAGTGAGAAAGTCCCACAGCACATCTGTAAGGGAGACCAGCAGGAGCCTTCATGTCACCATTAAAGTTTCAGGCTGCATGGGCCTGTTTTACATGGCTGCTGATCCCCAACTGAGGCTGAACTGGAAAGCAGCCATAGGCAACTGCATGTCAGACATCAGATTCCTCATCTCTTGGTGCCATCGTGCCACAAACAAGTGTTGAATTAACCCCATTGGGGCTTAGAGCAACATACGCTAACATCACTACGATGCTGTTGAAAAGGATGTCATACACCAGGACTTGGTGATGGCAATTAATTTCATTTATATCGTACTTGCATATTCTTATTTAACTGCATTGATTTTTTTTGGTTCATGTTCTGTCCTGTTTTATCGTTATCTTTAAAAAATGTTTGTGTATATTTTTAAATTGGTCTTCAAAGGAAAATCTTAGTTGTATTACCATAAGTAAAATTTGAGTTCCCAAATAAGCTTACTTACCCTATAAAGGGAATCTTACATTATTTTTCAAAGCAGCCTAACAACCATTGAGAAACCAATTTCAAATGATGTATTTGCATCACTTGCAAGCTAGAGTATTCCATGTCAAACACAGTGGAACCTTAACTTTTCTTTGCAAGTAAATCTAATTAGTAGTGCCACAACTCAACTTTACCCATTGGAATGAATGCTTTCAATTAATTTCAGTCCAAAAGAAAGCAGAACAATTACTTTCTGCTGTATCATACTGTATAAAGCCATGCAGTAATAGTTGATTGAACACTCTAAATTGCCCTAGGTATGAGTGTGAGCACGGATAGTTGTGTGCCTATGTGTGCCCTGCGATTGGCTGGCAACCAGTTCAGGGTGTCCCCCACCTACTGCCTGAAGATAGCTGAGATAGGCTCCAGCACCCCCCGCGACCCTAGTGAGGAGAAGCGGTACAGATAAGGGATGGATGGATGGATTAAACAGTTTTTGCGTCAAGACTTCATGCTAGATTACAATGGACGTTGTGCTCCTCTGGTGTATGCACACGGCCACCGGGGTGAAGTGTAATGCTTACGTAGGTACAAATAATATACATTTGATGACTAAACACAAAGACTGTTGCAACTAAGTTCACCTGGGAGTAATGTTATAGGCTCTGTCAGGATGCGACCTCTTTCCTAAGGCTCTTCCTCCTCAGTCTCACAGCCAGTATTCCCCTGACTGGGTAGCTGCTGCTGCAGGGGAGGAGCAGGTCTCGGCCTCAGTCTTTTGTGTGATCCTGACTTCACCATCTGCTTGGAGCAGGGCAGTCGCTGTTTGCAGCTGGTTCTTATACCTGGCAGCCCTCCAAGATGGTGTGGCTTCACCCCGTTTTGTGCACAGCCATGTCTCAGCAGCCTTGTTATGTATTTAATTGAAGTACTTTTTTACAAGGGTATTTGGAGTCCCAGGGGCCAGAGACTGTGTTTGTTGTTCGTGTCTTTTATCGTCTGAAGCACTTTGTCAAGTATAAAAGGTTCTTTGTAAATTAATGCTTGATTGAGTGATGCTTTTTGCAAGTTTTCAAAATCACTACTTTATTCAATGTTCCTTAAATAATCTTAAATGTATGATCCCAAACTGAGAAAATAGGTGAAGAGTAGACCAATATCAGTGGATGAATGATTAAATGAAAAGTCAAACACGCTGCTTTAATCTTTGAAGTGCTGTTTTTATTTATTTAATTTTTTTTGCATGCTATATTGACCAAAATAAATCAAAAACCTTTTGTGTGATATGTGTCGGGAGGTTGCTAATGGGTTTTTGAATACAGGCAAAATACTTTTGAATCAGATAGGTGTTGGGTGGGGGCACAGAGACCCCTTTTACTTGAGCTTATTTTAAAGCCAGGACCCTACAGCCCCCTATCACTGGTTTATAAGTCATAGATGATGACCTGCTCAGTATTGATGCATGTCTACAGCTAAAAATGATTCCATAAACCAAATCAAAGCTTGGCTTCTTGGTGAATAGAACTATTGCTCTGCTGCTCCAGTCAGGGATCAGAGTAGCATGTCCACATGAAAGGCTCAGCGCATCAGAGCAAGGCTATTTTTTGTCTGTAAAATGTTCCCCACCCTGATGGTTGAAAAGTGAGCCTCCCCTAAGAGAACATAAATCCAGCATAGCATTCCCAGCATAATCCTTGGCAAGGAATCTGTCCCAAACATCCTGACCTTTGACCTACAACAAATCTTCCATCTTAGATCGATATAATTCAAAATCCGCAGGGCTCTTCCGAGGGTTCAAATTACATGGTACCCAAGCTCCTATGAAGCCTACCTAAGCTTCAATAAAGACACTAAGTTCATTCCTTAAGGTAATGTATTTTTTACATTTTCATTTATTGAAAATATTGCACCGCTATGGGCTGGCAACCAGTTCTGGGTGTCCCCCGCCTACTGCCCGAAGATAGCTGGAATAGGCTCCAGCACCCCCACAACCCTCGTGAGGAGAAGCCAAACAAATAATGGATGGAAAATATTGCATTTTTCTGTGAATTTCCTGACACTTATTTTTACAAACGAAATCAGTATTTAAAATTAGGAGTTGCAGGACTGCATTATTAAGGATATGACTTGAATATTGAATATTTTTCTTTCAAAGAGAAAAAATATCCTGTATATTGGAGGACCCAAACATGAACACATTTTTTACATTTACAAAACATCCTTTTGTCATTTGGCACATCAGTCAGTTCAAAATTGTGTTGAATCTAAAAGTTGTTCATGTTTTGGGTAGTAGCTCCTAAAAACGGCGAATGTGGTTTGGAATACCGTATTTTTACGGCCAAAAGACGCGCTGTATCAAAGGGCGCAGTACCAGTTGAGGGTGCTATTTCTGTATTTGATACATAGATAGAACGCACCGTATCATTGGGCGCAAACAGAACCGTGCAACCAAGCAGTCACGCTAGCTGCTCAGTCGCGCTAGCGTGTTTTTAAAATGGCAGCAGGAGTTCGGTGGTACTTTATTTTAGCTTTTAACAACGTGCTGAAGTTGTCCTCATCCAAAAATGCACCAAGTCCTTGTCTTCTGTATCCAAGATAAACAGCTGGACACGGTCTCCACCAAACACGAGAGTCATTATCAGTCTGTCTCGCTGTCGCGCAGCCCCTCAGATGGGATGCCGACACAATGCCGGTGTGAGCAAGTCACTAATCAACAAACAATGTGCGGTCACGGTGTTACATCAAAACTAAAACTATCTCCCCAAATCAACTGAATAACGTAATAGTGTAGGCCCAGCAAAATTCCGCCTCCCAGCCTACCATACAATACCTTAGTTAACATGCATGCACACTAAAACATAAGATAGCATGGCTAGCTGTTTTTAAAAAGGCAACAGGAGCAAAATTGAGTTTGGTTGTATTTTATTGAACTATTTAACAATGTACTCCCATTATTATTTATCAGTCATTATCCACAAATCCATCAAAATCGTCTTCTGTATCAGAAATAAACAACTGGGCAAGTTCTCCCACAAACACGCCAGGGTCCCTCTCGTCATTGTCAGATTCTGTGACGCGGCTGCACAGCTCCTCGGATATGATTCCGGCTTTCTCCATACAGAGCTAGCAGACACTTTGCCCATATAGAGGGACGGGGGGCCTGCTTTGCACTGGGGGCGTGCCTTTGTGTTGTTGTTCATGCCCATCGTTCCCCTCTCACGTCGGCCTGCTGTCATTAGCCACGCCCGCCTTCTCTCTATATAAGCAGTATGCAGGCAGGTAACGTTCGCAGTCAGCCTAGCGGTGCACTTCAAAAGGCTTTTTTGGATGGAATTTGGGGCTTGAAAGTGTGCCTATGGCTGCGAAAATACAATACTTCAAATAAACAACAACACTATTTTGTTTATTTATAAAATGTTGCCGGTCTGTCATTTGTCATCTGCCAGGGCATCCGTCCGTCATTGTTAGACTGTAATCGTCGGTCTGTCAGTCCATCAGGTTATTTTAACCGCGATCCTGTCATCGGTTGCGTTGGTAAACTTCATTGGTCCACCGGTCTGCCACAATCAGTCATTCGTCAATCCGTTCAAAACAACAACAAAAACACATTATACTCCAACAGAGGAAAAATACAATTTGATTAAAATGGTAAATTGATTGCACTATAGATAAAAATCTAAATAGATTTAAAACTTAACTCACTAGGAGTTCTCTGTAAAAAATGTCTCTAGTATTCAAAGCTACTTTCAAACTCTTAGCTTATTAATCAGTTGTTTATTTGCTCTTACTTGATTACACTACACACATGATTCTCGATTGTCTCGTTGATGCATACCGCCACCTACTGTACATATATAGTCACTACAGTCCATTTAAGCAAGCCGGTGTTGTTACTAGATGTGATCAAGTAGCTAGATGTGGACGGGTACTTTGGTAGCCTTCGCGTCTGCTGATGACATCACGCGTTCTAATATATTTTTGTAATATATTTTTTTGACTCCATGTTTGTCACCCCTGTTTGTTGTGTTTAGGTTCTGAGTTACCAAATAATAAGTATTTTAAAAAATAAAGTACATTTACTGCTACTTTTTTTGGATCCTTTTTTTTCAGTGCCCTCTGCATGCCTGGCTGGTGTAGGGTCGGAGGAAAATATGGAAATGTTTTATTAGGAAATATTTCACACTATATACAGACATTATATTCATACAGTCTTGTAGCCCATGTGACCCACTGCATTGTTGCAATTTCGGCAGGAGAAATGTAAACATTCCAGTGCTGTTGCAGCAGCAGCTTCTCTGGGAGAAGGCAGAAGTGACGTTGGAGCAGCCGTACTAACGTGACAGGAATGCAGTTTTTTAATTTCATTTTTTTATTTAACGAGTCGAAATATGCAAATAGAACAGCCAGGGTTAAAAAAAAAAAGAGGGAAAGAAATATATTTGAGAAATACGTGATTAAAGCGTGACATTAGCAGGCGTGCAGCTACCGACGGACCACGACCACATCTAGCAACGCGTCCACATCTAGTAAAGACACCGGCGTTATTGAATCCTGTTCACAAACATGCGAGATAGGCGGGGCTTATTTTTACATTTAAATTTATTTTCAAATTCGGCGACAAAATTTCACACAGCTGCGAATACATCAAAAAACAAACCAAAAAAACAAAAAATCAAAACTCAAAAAAAGAAAAAAAAAAATCCAGTCACATGTTTACCTCTCTCCCCCATAGGCTAATTCTTCCAGATCTTGCAATACAAGTTGCTGTGGTGATTACATGCCTTTTCAGACCTTCCGTCTGGGGATTATTTATTTTTACAAAACAAAAGCTTGCCTTATCCCAGACGCAGTCCTTCCAAATGGTCCTTCTGTGGGTCTTAGTTAGTGTAGAAGGGCCAAATGGCCCATTCTTGCACCATGGCAGTCCAAGATGAGGGCAGTGACACTCGCTGCACTGTTGTTTATTGAGTTGCATCCACAGCATAGAGAAAGCTGACAGGCACTTACTTCATTTGCCTTTTAAGGTTTGGACGGATCAGCTCTTTTCACAACATGAAGATATTGACATTGATTTAACTCACAATTCACATTGTGCTAACACTTGCGTTTCACGGTCAGCAAAACATTTCTTCCCCACGCTCACCCCACCACAATATCAAACCCAAAGACAAACTACACACAGGTGAATGCACCTACAAAAAAGAAAGACCACTCCCCCAAGTGACACTGCCAATCATGGTGAAAGTGGCACGTACGCTCTCTCGGCTCATGTGCAACACACAAGCACTCATCTTAAAAAGGAAGAAAACACCCTTAAACACTATATGGCTCCTACAATCCGGTCCCTAATTATTTTAAAGGCTCTTTTGTCAGATATTTTTGGGATGAAAAATAGTGTAATGTTGTGGCACATTTGAAGCGTTCTGCAAAATGTCAAATGCTGCCTGAAAAGTTACTTTCTTTGTCAGACCACCATAATTTTTCAAACCTATTAGAGGGGAAATGAGTAGTGCACAAATAACACAGCCCCATGAACTCCAACCTTCGTGCTATTTTAAGAGCTTTAATTTATGGCTGTAACCATGGTAACTATGTCATTGGTCTGTGCAAAAGCAGCCGCCCCACTGAGTTCTATTAGTTAATGTAAAGAAATACTTTTCCCTCAGTGTATGCAGGCAGGTATAGTCTCAACATAGAAACTGTGCATTCTCATATTTTACAGCTTTGTTTTGATTGTTGTTGTTATTTTTTTTATTTGTTTTACCCAGAAATAAGAAAAGAGAAACTGGCATTGTGAGCATCCATGATCATTCTCAAATCCTTTTGGACAATGGACCATGTACATGGCAACTCATGAAACATTTCTGATGCAAAGTTAAGTTCCTATTTCAGTTTCTTTCAAGCTACTGCAATTCCCTCTGGAGGAAAAAAAAATGTCATTCTGTAAATGCGTGATAACGTATATTATATATAATTTTCAGTAGTTCGCAGTTGGTGCTTTTCAGGGTGGAAATGTCATCCAAAGTTGTGACCTTTGAAAGATGACTGAAAAGCCCCCCCAGCCAATAATTCTGTGGTGTGCCAGACATATTCAGCAGTTCAATTAATATTTTTTTTAAACACATCTGTTCTGGTCAAATATTGTTGTAGTTTATGTTTTACTAACCTTACTTTTGCTGCAACTGAACCACACAGTGACAGTAAAGGCTACTGATTCTAGCCAATAAACACATTTGAATTGAGCATCTCAAAACTCTCTGCAATTCTGTGTATACACTGAGCCTCATGCATTGTAAAACTGTGTAAAAATGACTCATTAAATCATATATACAACGATGCTTTGATCACTTAGCAGACACTTGGATAACTGGAGCAAATAGAAAGGTAATACTTCATTTATGGTGATGTGATGTCATTTAAGCAGACTGCAAGTATATTGAAGTTGTCATTGATATTGCTATTTACTTGACAAGAAACCGGAAGTTAGCAAGTTACACCAAACGCGGAAATGGAGCGCGCATACAGTCCATTTCGCAGAACACCTAAATTTTGCAGTGGTGCGCAGTTAGGAAAGTGTCTAAGATTGAAAGACTTAAAAATTATATTAATTATTATTATTTTTATTATTACAAATGATACTGCTATTGATCTGCCTGGTCAAGGTCAAATCAACATACTAAGTATCATATGTGCACTTACAGTAGCTCTGGGAATTTCATGCGACTATGTGTGAAAACGAGTAACTTGATTGAAACACAAAGTTGATTTTATAACTTAAAAAAAGTCAGCAATGAAAGAAATATGATCAGGTGTGATACATGTGAAAAAAAAAATTATATCCTTATTTAAATTTTTTTTAAACATAGGTGACCCCACACATGGGAAGTAATAGTTGTAATAGTAGTATAAATTGCCAAGGAAAAAGTAGAAGGAAGTAAGCTAGTTGCAACAGTATTTGGTAAAAACTGTGGTGGCTCTTTTCCCTGTTATTTTTATTGAGGAGAATGACATGGGGGAACTCAAACCAGTTTTTCCCCCCTTTTCACAGTGCAATCTTCAGTTCACTTCTGAAATGAATTGTTCCATTTCACATCCGGATCTGTGTTGAGCACAAACACACAATGAAAGATCTAGTTTGGATGCCGCGCTACTAGGCAGACCTAGTGACGGAGCTACTGGGAAGTCAAAAGGTGGTGGCGGAATATGCTTCTATATCAACGAGGAATAGTTCACTCATGTCACACAGATCAACACAGATGGCAGCCCGGATTTGGAGTGAAAACCGTGCTAAAAGGTGCAAAACAGAGGAGCTAGAGTGGGTCATATTCTGAGGTGTCTTTGTGCTTCCCGATACTGACTCAGGAAGAGAAGTGGTGAACATTGTAGACTTACAGATGTCATGCTGCTTCACTGGCATTCAGTGTTGTTCCTTTCCTCTTTTGCAAATTTGGCAGCCGGTGGCCGTCAATAGCTGCAGTTACTTTAGGTACAGGTACATACATGTCCAACGCCTTTTGTCTTTTCGCATCTTTTACCATGGTTTTCACTCATCACAATTGGGCATTTAGGTCCTTGTGAGGAAATATTGGAGGCACTACAGTTGATTTGAACCATCGTTTATCATCTTTCTCTTTCAATTGCATCCTCATAGTTTTCTTAACTTCCTTCGGTTAGGAAAGTTTTGGAGGCTTACCCCTACTTTAATTTTTTCATCCCAAAGCTGTTGAAGGTTCACATTTTTAATCCTTCCTATGAGTAGTAGGTCACAATCCTTTGTTTTGAGAAGCAACCGTTCTACATCACTACCCAGAATACATTGCAACAATGGTGGCCTACCTACAAAGAAAGTTTGTCCAAAATGTATTAAACTGGAAATTATTCATGAAAATGTTTTGTTATAGTTGTTACAAATCCCATAGAGCAAACCAGAGCTGGGCTGGGCACTGGACTCTTTTTTTCCAGTCAATCCCTCACCCGCCGGCCTTATTCATAAAAAATGTCTTCCCCGACACTGAGGGGACACCAAAAGAAAATGTCTGTGTATGACACCGCCATGGGAGAGATGCTAACGGCAGAGGTTTATTTAAACATCATTAGCTGGCTAATTTACTATTCAAATCCACTTACCTTATTATCGTCTTATTTGTCTCCTTCATTGCATTCTTCTTCCTTATTCTCCACGAATGTGCCTAATGCAAGTAAGTAGCATGTGTTTTGTGGTGTCAGAATAAGGAAATACAGGCACGCTTAAATGCACACTGCTGTTTTGCGTCTCTTAATATACAAACAGTTGGTAGTGGCGCTTTAAACGCATTCAGAGGCAATTTTTTTTTTGTCATTGGCCCATTTCTCGAGTAGGTTCATCACAAGTACGAGGGCTGATTCGTGGGCCGGACTGAAATCAACCTCCGGCCTTTGTTAATCAAAGCCTTTTTTAAAATTTGTCAACAAAAATGAGCGTCTGAGCTAGTTGCCAGACAATCACAGGGCACATAAAGACAAACCATCTCTTTCTGCCCACAATCATACCTAAGGACGATCAAACTACCATGCATGACTTACCGGGGTACTTGGAGGAAACCCATGCAGGCACTAGGAGAACATGCAAACTCCACACAGGAAGGCCGGGGCTTGAATCGGTCCCCCGACCTCTGCATTGTGAGGCAGATGTGCTAACCAGTCATTCACTGTACCGCTAAGTCCGTGACCTCACTACACATTGCTTGTCTTGTTAGCAAACAAAGCGATTAAAAGAGTGAAAGAGAATGAGACTTTTTCACGAAAGTAAATCTTCATTACTGCAGGTAGTAGTTAGTAAGTTCGTAACAGCAGAACATTAAAATATGAGTCTCAAGGATTTCACATAATAAAGTCATTTGTGATGCAACTGTCTAGGAATCATATTCAACTCAATATGGATATGAAATATGAAACATTTCAGTCAAAGGGCATTATATGACACTTTTAGGAAAGTAATTATCAGAAAGTGGAACGAGCCAATAGGGAAAAAAAAATCTAAATTAGCCTTAATATTACTATTGTTATTGAATTAAATCATCATTGAGTAATGCTATTCTTGAACTATTTAGGAACACATTGCCAAAATGTCATGTCTGTGACTTCAAAAGTATTTCACAGTGGTGTGTTGTGACCAAATCTTGTCATTAGCCTCCATGCACAGAGTTGCAGCAAAGGAATCAACTGATTTTCCATCCTTAAAAAATGACAGCATTCTTTGATGCTTCCACCCACCAAGTACGTGGCGATTTCAGATGTTAATTTGATTTGGATCACATTATTAACCCCTGAAAGTAAAAATTCATCTCTTTCATTTTTTTTAATTGAAAATTGGGTTTGGCTTGCTTGGTAACAACGCAGTGACCCTTTTTTTGTATACACTACAACAATGTATACATGTATTTTCTTTTTTTGGGGGGTCGTTAATGCTACAAACATATTTCCTGTGTTTGTGTATTGTTTTAAAGACAGATGAAGCAACACTACAAATCGAATCTAGTGACTTCAAATTTTACACAGTATTATCAGTCTTCGTTAGCTGCTTGCGAAATATTGTGCTTGCTCGCATCCTGTACATCTCTAGGGGGCGAGGCCCCTCTGTGAAGCACCTGGAACACACTTTATTCATAACTAAAGGCATACAACCAAAAAAACGTTGCATTATGGAAAACATGCAAGAAAGGGGAAACTATTAACAACCGGAGCTGTAAGGCTCACTGGGATGCTGTCAACTTTGCAGACGAGACATTATATAACACAGAGCTGAAGAGAAGACGAGATGCAGATGTGTGTTGTAGTAGCTTGGATAAGTGACGTGCCTACATGGCCCACATGTTTGTGGATGTGATCCCATAAAGCAGGGGTGGCCAACCCATCAGAGACTGAGAGCCACTTTTTTTCTGAGTTACTGCAAAGAGTCACATCATACACATGGCCACACATGAACATCATCCTATGCCTTAATCATGTATGCACGCACACAAAGAACCCTGCTTAGCCAGATTTATTGAAAACATCCCACACCAACATGATAATAGTTAACTTTGTGTGCACTGTCTCACACACACAAACTAAGTTCAAGCAAGTCCACAAACAACGATAAATTAAAATCATTTTGATAACATTTTTGTCTTACAATGCTGTTGAGTGAGACTTCTGGCATTCCTTATCATACGTTCATTTGGCACAGACCGTGCAAATATTTCCAACTGAGACTTGTCCTGTATGAAACAACTCTCATCTAATGCCACACTAAAATACTGGCATGCTTGTCTGAGTGCAACTGTGATTCAAAGGCCGTATTAATATCCGATAATCTGCGTTCAACACTGTGACGCTCTGTTTTAATTTATTGTCTTCAAGAGACAATATTTTTACGGCGTCAATGCGGTATTTTTTAATTAAGTGCCCTTCGTTAATGGCCCTTTATGGCTTTTTAGCCCGTGCGATGTTCCAAGCCAGTTGATATGATGCAAGCGTTACAGTCTCAGAGTGTTTCGTGAACTTTTTGAAAAACTGCATCTGCTTTTCTGCCTGACTTTTCAAAGCGACCAACTCGTGCATGCGAAGTTCAGTCCCCTTTGGAAATTACTGTTCGGTGTTTGGATGGAGTGAGCTGAAGTGACGCTGAAGATTGTGAGCTTTGAAATGCGCTAATGCTGTGTGACATATAAGACAGACCGGCTTGCCATTACGTTCAACAAAAAAATATAGACTCTCCCACTTTGTCAAAAACATCCTGTGTTCTTCTTCATATTTTCGTTTAACTGTGCAGTTTTCCCAGCCGTTTTCAGAGCCAACTTAATGGAAATTGTTTACAACGCAAACGATGTCGCGCCAGAGATTCTCTCGTCGTGCGTTTGACGTCACTCGAACAGGCTTACCTCGTCAGCGCATCATCTAGCCGTAGGTGGAATGAATGGCAGAGTCAACCAAGCATTTTTGACGCATGTCATGTGAAAGCTCCTGAAGTGTCTCATGAAACTAGCCAGAGATGCGGGTTGGCTAGGCCTGCCATAAAGGAAATGTACATTGAAATGAGGGTCACTGACTGTGTAGTGCAGGCATCACCAAATGGCGGACCGCAGTCCGGATACGGACCGTGCGATGGTTCAGACCGGACTCATGACCAATCTATGATGATTTTTTTTCAGGGCGCATTCGCAAACGTTGGCGCTGCAATTGTAGTTCATACGGAAAAGGCGTTACTGATTTGAGCCAATCAAATCTTTTGTTTACGATCCACTGCCAATTGCGCAGCAGACCGGAAGAGAGTGTTGCTGACAGTATGCCTTGCTAAAAAGTTAGCAAGGTCGATGCGTGTTGTTTTAAATGAATGGACGGAGAAATTTGGTTTCGTTCTGGCTGCAGCCGATTCAAAACCAGTGTGCATCATATGCTCCGAAACCGTCGCCACATTGCGAAGCGCCACTACAAAACAAAGCACCGCCCTTTTGTGCAAAGTTATCAGCTGAAGTTTGAGGTGAGCGCACGTAAAAACATCGAACTTCGAGTGCAGTATAACAGATTTTTACATTTTCGTTTACAGCCCAGCGGTATGCAAACGAATGTTCACTAAAAGTATCATGGATTCTGGTGAAACATAAAAAAAACATTCAGTGATGGGGAAGTTGTGAAGGAGTGCTTAAATGCTGTTGCACAAACATTATTTAAAGGAAAACACAAAGCCCAGATGTGTGAAATAATCTACCAAATCCCAATGGCCCTGACTCCGTTCCAACCCAGAATTAAGTCACTGGCAGGGCAGTCACAAACTCATTTTTCTCATTAAGGGAAGTAAAAAAATATTCAAAAGAAAAGGTGGTGTCAAAGCTCATTTTGAATTAGTTTTTCATGCGGACAGCCATTTTTATTGATTGTGTACTGAACATGTTGACCTGATTTACTTGGATAATTAGGCTTTCCGTTTTTTTTTAGGCTGATAAGATGTTAACTCAATGCTTAGCACTTGATATATTTCTGCAGGAGATATTTTACTGTTTTTTTTCTGGACGTGGCAAACTTAAGTTCCTGGAGCCACATTTTCTTGAATGTGAAATAAACGCCTAATATTTGTTTGACTGGCAAAGGTGTTTAATGGGAACATTGCTAAATATTTAGTATATAAGTGCGCTCTGTTGAAAATGACTAAATATTGAAACTATATAAAAATGTGAACATAGGCTAGACATTAAGGGAAATTGGACTTTGGTTCGGACCTTTTAATTGGAAGAAATTTTAGTCGTGGACCTCTGTGACTTTTAATTGAATACCTCTGGTGTAGTGGTACACTCGCCTGAGTTGTGTGCCGGCAGCGTGGGTTCAGTTCCCACTCATTGACGGTGTCTATGTCTGCCCTGTGACTGGCTGGCGACCAGTTCAGGGTGTGGTGAGCCTTTCGCCCGTAGTCAGCTGGGATAGGCTCCAGCACCCGCCCGCGACCCTGTACAGGATAAGCGGTGTGGATAATGACATGACATGACATTGAAATTAAATCACAATGCTAATTCCTCACCAATTTTCATTAGGTTTACAGGTTTTTTTTACACTTTTTTGTCAACACCAGTGCATGTGCTAATAATAGAGAACTTTTGAAAGGAGAGAGAAAAAAAAACTTTTACCTAAGAAATGTTATTCTTAGTACTCGTGATTTTACAGTGCTGTGTGTAAACCGTATGTAGTACAATGTGCAAAAACCCGTATATTTTAGTTTTTGTGCTGTTCTCAAACATGGAATGTGCTGACACTTTGTCCCCTCTAACGTGGCGCCGCTGAAGGCGCACAGCTCAAAGAAATGTATCAACCCATTTTTTTATATCTGTGGTACATAAGCATTCTTCATCCTGGTCAGGAAGTGATCTCACAAATGCGCAGTCAAATTTTCAGGAATTGGAAAATTCACATGCTTGCCACATAACAATTGAGGAAGAAGAGAGACGCCACTGGGTGGGAACCAATGCTGTAGCTCACGCACAAGTATGGCAAGTGTACCACTGCACCACCAGCGAACCTTATTTTATTTTTATGAAAATTTCATTCCTACCTGTAAAAAATTT